>NC_056728.1:656719388-656836888 GCF_019279795.1 Protopterus annectens
GTTCAAACAATTCAGGCTTTGATTAGGTGAAAGAAGTAATGACTGTATTTAAATGTTCTGAGTGTGGATTCTCCATAGCATGGAGAATGCCTTCATAGAAAAACTCTAGATCTGTTGTGGGATTATTGTGATTTTTTAAGGATTATTACACAAGTTATTTCTTCACCATTTGAGTACTGGAACTAGTTTGGTGAATATTGTTGGATGCTACGGGCACTCATTATTTCCTTTTGTGCATTTACATGATCTCTTTCTCTCTCTCTCTCTCTCTCTCTCTCCCTATATATATATATATATATATATATATATATATATATATATATATATATATATACTATAATTGGATCACTGACTACATCGAACATCAAAAGCAAAAATTCACCACTAAAAAACACAGCTACTTTTACTTAGCTACCAAGACACACCAGAAACCCACTGCAACACTACCAAATACACAACACCACCAAACAACTTGTGAATATGACCAGAGGAACTTTGAAGCATGGAATTCAACCTCTGGTATTCGCTTGAATTTACACTTAAAACTTGTATTGTGTTGGATTCGACTTGCGAGATACTGAAAAGATTTCAGATTGAGTCTGAATGGATATATATATATATATATAGTATATATATATATATATATTATGTATATGTAGGATATATAATATTAGCATGTTAGGTAATCATTATATGAAAATATTGATTTTTGCCTGAGGTAGGAGCAGTTTATAAGTGAGTTAGAGAATTCAGGCTTTGATTAGGTGAAGAATTTAATGACTGTATTTAAATGTTTAGGTGGATTCTTAGGATGGAGAATGCCTTATAGAAAAATCTAGGTCTGCTGTGGGATTATTGTGATTGTGTTTAGGTTTGTACAGTTATTTCTTACCATTTGATGCTGGACTAGTTGTTGAATATGGATGTGGCATATTATGTTCTTTTGTGCATTACATGTTCTGATTATTTTCTCTTCTCTTCTTATATATATATATATATATATATATATATATATATATATATATATATATATATATATATATATACATACATTTAATAAGTGTATCTTACATGTTTGTGAACCTACTACAGATAATTGATACACGGGAATGCTGATGTGCTTTACATCAACACATTACAACATGTGCTTCAAGTCAAATCCTTGAAATATGCAAAGAAGAGTGTTTTTTGCAGGGGGCAGGCGCCCTGCATCTCACATGACAGTAGCTCTTCCCCACACACCTCTGCTAATTTTATATGCTAACTCTGAGAGCACACCATCCCTGAGGAAAGGGTACATCCTCTACCCTGGAGACTCTGAATCTCGCACTGCTGTCGACCATTTATATATGTTAACTAATATGGAGGGACAATGTGCAGGTCGACCATCCGAAATTTTGATTTACGCCAGTACTTCCACACATACAAATATATCAGAAAAAGGGAAAAGTAGTTGTACAGGAATGATATCAGCATTTACATTGTTAAAATAGATGCTTGTCATAAACTCTAGTGTAAGATGTGTTAAAGATCACCTTGCATTCTTATTAAAAACAGGAAAATAGGATTTAAGTCAGTATTGCTTATTTAATCAATATTTTATTAAGTAAAAAACCTTTGTATGATATATATATATATATATATATATATATAATATCTACCCACACACACACACACACACACACACACACACACACACACACACACACACACACACACACACACACACAGGTTTACAACATCTAACAGAATACCATCCTGAAACCAAGCTTATTTGCCAGAATGCAACTATTAGGAAACCTCTTACAGTGAAAAGTACTTTCAAGAGTATTTTTTGAAGAAGGACTGCTTCCTCTGCCCTTCCAGATTGCAGTCTTCAGTACTCATTCCCCCTTAATTAAACATATTGGTTCCACAATTCACAAACATGGAGAAAGGAAAACATAAATAAAAAAATATGCATACTTAATTTCTATCAGTGCAAAAGCAGAATCTTAATCAGTTGTGATTCTTTGTAGGTAACATTAATCAGAATATTTGCTGTGAACCAGGTAAACATCTTTATACATTTCTGCATATTTCTGTTTTCTACTACACGAATGTTAGACTTGTGCCACTTTCATTTAAATGAGTGTTTAAATGAAATGAGCAGTAAAGTAAAATATGTATATGTTTTCAACTTTTCATCAATGGTTTGGTGAGTTGAGATCTCTCTCTCGCTCTCTCTCTCTCTGTATACATATATATATATATATATATATATATATATATATATATATATATAGATATATAGATATATACATATATACATATACACTTAAATATACATACATTATATATGTGTATGTGTTGTTTGTGAGTGTGTGTATGTGCATGTGTGGTGTTTAAAATTAATACATTTTTGTTTACTCAAATTAAATTCAGATTAAAAAAAAAAGAAAGACTAGAAATCAGGCACATTGAATACATCTATATAAACTTAAATTACTTTTATTTTTAGTTCATGTACTCATTAAAAACTTTGTGATTTAAACTGTCAGAGGCACTTAAGTGCCTTAATTATTTAAAGTTAAATGAACTGGAAGTTGCTGTCTGACAAATAAGTGCTCCATGTAAGGAAAATAATTTGTCAACAACACTTTACTTGCATAAAATTAAAACAAAATATGTTACAGAGACTAAATTATAATTTTATGCCAGCATAATGATATTGTATATAGTGAGACTGTGGTTACTTGATTAGAGCATTACCCACTGCATACCAGTAAATGTTTCCTTGCCCAATGATCCGGTGACCTATGCATGATTGTGCACAATCAAGGCACATTTTTGTCTGCAATAGACACAGATTTATATATATAAGAAAAAATATATGGTACAGTAAATCTCAGTGAGATAAAATGCACTAAAACAATTATTTTCTGTTGCCTAAAGTTGTGCACTTTATGTTATTGCTTAGGATATATAGATAAGCTAGTTGATCATAAACTAATCTCACTGGAAATCCACATCCCGCCCCCACCCCAAACAAAAAAGACCATAGTGAAGAACTTCTCTAAAGCAAACTTCACACTACTCAAGACTGGTGTGGTATCCTTCAAGGCCCCTGAGCCAGAGGAAACCACAACCCAAGCTTCGCGGAAGCCCTTACAAATGCCTTCTATGAACACCTCCAGGACTGCATGGATCAGGCAATCCCAAATAAAACCAAGACTCTTTCCACAAAGGGCAAACGTCCAGTCTGGTGGACCCCAGCCATTAACAAACTTTACAATAAGAGGAGAAAGCTATTACATGATAAAACGAAATCCATAAAAGGGAAGTCACCCCTGATCATTATTAGTAAAAAATTACGAGCACTCATAAAATCAACTAAGGCCAATTTTGAGAGAAAAATTGCCATGGATTCAAAGGCCTTTTTCAGCTATGTTAGGAACCTGGGTGGAAACTCCCAGATATGCTCAGAATTAGTCCAAAATGATACAAAAATCACTGAACCCACAGACATTGCCAACATACTGGCAGACAGGTTCAGTGCAAACTTCACCCCTCTCCCCTAAAGGAGAGATAACTATCCCAGCCGAGTGTAGCCTCCCGGACATCTCAAATGCGCAGGTGAAAGCTGCTCTCTAAAGCTAAAACACAGCATCAATGGGACGGATGGTGTCCCCGGCTGTGTGCTACGAGCTAAATGAGGAATTAACCCCGCACATAAGGCAGCTGTTTAATCTCAGCCTTACCAAAGGATACGTGCCCAAGGAGTGGCGTACGGCAACTGTGGTCCCACTCCACAAAGGCGGCGCCTCACGGACCCTGGTAATTACCACCCCATAAGCTTAACAAGTCTAGTCTGCAAAGCTATGGAGAGGATCATAATGGAGCTCATAAACAAAGATATAGGGGACTTGCAGACATTGGACCTGACCCAGTTTGGCTTTGTCAAGGGAAGATCATGCCTTTTGAACTTGGTCGACTTCTTGAAACAGTCACCAAGGCCATTGATGAGGAAAGGCAGTCCATACAGCCTACCTTGACCTTGCAAAGGCTTTCGACACAATACCCCACTCAGGTATTGTAGAAAAACTTACCAGCTTAAATGTAAACCCATATGTCACAAGATGGGTTGCAAACTGCTTAAGGACAGAACCCACAGGGTTAGAGTTGCTGGCGCTGTGTCAGACTCCAAGCCGGTCACAAGTGGTATCCCACAGGGCTCGGTCCTTGAACCCCTATTGTTTGGCATCTACTTCTAAGAAGTACAGGCCAGCATGGGAGGACTTTGGCTGACAAAGTTTGCAGGCGACTGCAAACTGGGCGCCATAGTGGAAAGTGCATCGGACACGGATATCCTTCAGAAGGGACTCACGGAAACAGATAGCTGGTGCCAGAGCCATGGCCTGAAGTTAAACGCCAAAAAATGTATAGTCATACCCTTCGGGAAAAACAAGGTAACCCCAAGCTACCATATAGGTGGCAATCCACTAAGCACAGAAGAGGTTATCAGGGACCTGGGGACCCAGGTTGACAGTGGCCTTTCTTTTGACACTCACATTGCTAAAGTGGTTAGAAAGACCTTCTACATTGCCCACCCTGATCATGAAGGGATTCACATCCAGATCTAGTGAGGTCATTGTTCCCTGTACTCTTCACTTATCAGACCAATGATCGAGTACAATGCCCCATTCGGGATGTTTCTCACCCGACATCTGCAGCAATTGGAGAGACCCCAAAAGTTCCTCACCAAAAGGATAAAGGGACTCCAAAATCTGTCATATGCTGCCAGATTGAAGAAACTCCAGCTCTACTCAGTCGCATACCGTCTGCTCAGAGGTGACATGTGCCTGACATACAAGGCCATGTCCAACCCGAATTAATGGACATGCTCCACCTCAAAAATCCAAATCCACCAAAACCACTAGAGCAAGCGACTTAAACCTTAGCACAGATATAAATAGGACGTGCTGGAGGGATAGATTTATCACTCAGAGACTCCCTATGCTGTGGAATAAAATCCCGGTCCATGTGAGGCAGAGCACCTCGCTGACTCTGTTCAAGAGAAATCTAGACCTGTGGATGGGAGATCGTAGGTTTACCCCGGGAATCATCTCTGTGTCACTGCTGGACAGAGGCACAACAAACTAATGGGCACAGTATTTTTTCATATAAGGGGTGGCGTAAGCCACAAAAATTTGGGCTAGGCTTATAAATGCCTTAGGGCAGATAGCCTAGTATAAACCTATGAACCTATGAACCTATGTATATGTTTTCAACTTTTCATCAATGGTTTGATGAGTTGAGATCTCTCTCTCGCTCTCTCTCTGTATATGTATACATATATATATATATATATATATATATATATATATATATATATATATATATACATATACACTTAAACATACATACATTATGTATGTGTATGTGTTGTTTGTGAGTGTGTGTATGTGCATGTGTGGTGTTTAAAATTTAAAATTAATACATTTTGGTTTACTCAAATTAAATTCAGATTAAAAAAAAAGAAAGACTAGAAATCAGGCACATTGAATACATCTGTATAAACTTAAATTACTTTTATTTTTAGTTCATGTGCTCATTAAAAACTTTGTGATTTAAACTGTCAGAGGCACTTAAGTGCCTTAATTATTTAAAGTTAAATGAACTGGAAGTTGCTGTCTGACAAATAAGTGCTCCATGTAAGGAAAATAATTTGTCAACAACACTTTACTTGCATAAAATTAAAACAAAATATGTTACAGAGACTAAATTATAATTTTATGCCAGCATAATGATATTGTATATAGTGAGACTGTGGTTACTTGATTAGAGCATTACACATTGCATACCAGTAAATGTTTCCTTGCCCCAGTGATCCGGTGACCTATGCATGATTGTGCAGAATCAAGGCACATTTTTGTCTGCAATAGGCACAGATTTATATATATATATATATAAGAAAAAATATATGGTACAGTAAATCTCAGTGAGATAACATGCACTAAAACAATTATTTTCTGTTGCCTAAAGTTGTGCACTTTATGTTATTGCTTAGGATATATAGATAAGCTAGTTGTTGTTCACTGATAATTCTTGTTTACAAATCCTTTCTGTCTTCTGCTTGGTTGTCAGTGTCTGTAAGTAGCATGGTTTTAGAAACGCAGAAAAAAATGGTATTATATTTTAAACATGTTAGATGTTCGGTCTGCAGAATAAAACGAGATGCATGTATGCATTATTTGAATAAGTAAAGCCTGATATTTCTTTGAACTGAGCTACACAATACTGTACACCTGTGCATATGAATTACAAGACGTGGCAGTGAAGTCAAGGCCTTTATATCTGACAATTCCTGCTGTGTTCTGCTCCTCAGAGGTGTGCACTGGACAGTAAGTGATCTCTTATCTACTCAGTTCTGCTAACCACATTTCAATCATCTATAAGTCCATGAGTGACTGTTACTATCAAACCCATTTTATAGCTGTGACCTTACTTTTTTAGCTGATTGTTTGACCCCATGGGATCTAACTTTTGAATTCTTCATCAGAAATAATGAGTCTTCTGACTGGTCTTGTGCTCTAACCTGTTTGGTAAAAAACAGAAGCACATTCAGTGGTCTTCTGTTCCACTACACTAAGTTACAATGAGCTACATTTCCTACATTCTGAAAATCCAAGAGAGATTACGTCAGCCACCTTTACAGCCTGGATCTACCTGGATTGCAACAGACCTAATCAACATTATACAGAAACCACTGAGTACCATTTCTGGTCTTCTTGATTTCCTAATTCACCTAATTAGATATGTCTTATTTAGATATAACATTTCTTTCATTGCTGCAACAAGTAAAGAACATTTTTATTGTAGTATCTAACCATAATCCGCTGTGTTATCTTTTATCTAATTGTGTTGCTTTTTGCACTACTTGTGCTCTTGTTTCTTGAAGTATCGAACCCTGCATTTATCATTGCAACAGTTATTTCCTGAACATTTCTATAATTTATTGTATCATATAGCAGTGAATTTACTGTATTATTGATCTATCTTGTCCACATTGTCCCTATTGTCTTTCCTGTGCCCTCCTATTATTATCTGACGGGTCGAATCTGCATGTATTCTTTATTATTTAGCCAACACAGTGATTTCTTATCCACACAAGTGCAACAGTTTTCTGCCTTTCACTGCAGTCACACTGCAATGGCTGTTTTTGTATTTTAACAATTAACACACATTTTGCTTTTCTGCACCTGCTTGAAATAAGCCAACACATTAATCCCTCTCACATCTATACTGTTTTTTGTATTTGCATTATGCCTTATATTCTATACCACCTCAGCTTTTCCCTGAAAAGAGGCCAGTAGCCTAGTAGAACTAATCTACTCAACATAAGAAAAGTAAGTAAGTACATAAATAAATAAATAAAACCAACTTATTGGGACTTTCAGGCCTGTCTTCTGTATTGTCCTGATATATTAATATGTTTCAAGGCAACTGAGTACCCCCTCCCAATGCTGAAACTCTTTTCTCTACCTGGGGTGATTTTTTGGGTACCCTTCTAACCATTTAGGTTTTGTTTGAAGTATAATAGTGTATCTTGCTGCTTAAACTGCAAGTTTTATAGAGGTGGGGAGGTGCTGAGTGAGGAAAAAGTCTCTCCACTGAATTTATTCATTTGTTGGTGAAGATTTACGCCCCTGGTTATGGTATCTGTGGTAAATTTGACTTGTGAAGATGAAGTAGATTCAGGACAGCAGGGTCTTTAGTAACTTGAAAGACAAGACATAGAACTTCCACCAAGAGTCCATAAGATACCGAATAAAGGGACCTTGCTTCCAGCTACACTTAGTACCTCAGAGACTTTATGCCTGTGATCTTGTTAGTGAGGAACCTCAGGGGTCTTCTTAGTTCATAGGTTTATAGGTAGGTACTAGGCTATTGGCCCTGGGTCCTATATATGCCTAGCCAAAAAGGTTCCCTGGCTTTCGCCACCCAAGAAAATTATTTTCCTGTGTCCCTGTCAAGCAGTGCCACAGAAGTGATCCCCAGGGTGAATTTTCTATTTCCCATCCAGCTGTCAAGATTTTTCAGAGAGAGGGCCAATGAGGAGCTTTGCTTGACATGAATGGGTAGTTTGTTCCAGAGTATGGAAAGTCTCTGGGTCAGGAATCTATCCCTCCAGCGTGTTCTGTTTATTGTGGTAACAAGGTTTAGGTCCCTGGAGCATGTGGTTTGGAGAGATTGGGATTTCTTTAAGTGGAGCATGTCCAACAGCTGTGGGTTTGACATAGTTTTGTATGTTAGGCAGAGATCGCCTCTGAGTAGGCGATAAGCGACGGAGAAGAGCTGGAGTTTTTTGAGACGGTCTGCATATGGCATCTATTTGAGGCCGGTAATCTTCTTAGTGAGGTATTTTTGCGGCCTTTCCAATTGTTGCAGATGTCTTGTGAGATACATGCCAAACAGGGCATTGTACTTTATAATGGGTCTGATGAAGGATGAGTAGAGAGGAACAATTACCTTTTTTTCTAGAGGAGAACCCTTTTGTGATGAGGTGTGCCATGTGGAAGGATTTCCTGACTACTGTGGTGATGTGGTTATCAAAGGAGAGACTACTGTCCACCTGTGTCCTGAGGTCTCTTATCATACTTTCAGTGTTTAGTAATCTACCGCCTGTGTGTTAGTTCATTGGTACTGAGTTTTTCCCAAAGAGGATGACAATGCACTTCTTGGCATTGAGCTTGAGGCCATGACTTTGACACCAAGCATCTGTCTCTGTAAGGCCCTTTTGTAGAATGTCTACATCATTAGGTGATTCTATTATGGCTCCCAGTTTACAGTCATCTGTGAACTGTGTTAGCCAAAGACCTTCTCTGTTGACCTGCACTTCAGAGAAGTAGATGCCGAACAGGAGAGGGCCCATAATTGGCCTAAGCAATCATGAATATAAGGGTATGACAATGTCTTTAGATGTGAATATTACCTTTTTAATTATCTTTAGCAAGTTGAAGGATTTTCTGACTACTGTTGTTACATGATAATTGAAAGAGAGGGAGTTATCAACTGATGCTCAGTGGTCCCTAAATTCATTTTTGTTTTGACCCGGGGAATTGTTTATACCATATGCTGAAAGAAGGAGATTGAATTCATTATAATTTTTTTTTTATTTAATTTGAGCACACTTTAAGGGCATTAGATATTTCTGAGTGTGCGTTTCTGCTAAAGAATTTGGGTATCATGAGGGGAAACTTGTCTAATTTTTCAGTCTTCTACAAGTTTAGTCAGCCATTGATCCTAGTTCAAGTTTGGGGATCAGAAAAGTGAGTAAAAGGTTGTGTCCAAACACTGAGCCCTGGGATACAACACTGGTTATCTTCATACTCTGATGAGGTGTCTGCCACTCACGCATTATGGTTTCTGTCTTTTAGACGGATTGTTACCCATTGTACCATATATGGATCTACTTTTAAGATGGTAGGCTTACATACTATGTCAGCATGGGGTGTGTTGTCATATATCCTGTACACTTAAAGATACACTATGTAAACAGCATGACCATTGTTGACAGCCTAACAGTTTTAAAGAGGTTAACAATATTCATTAAGCAGAATCTATCTCCAATTGAAAACTTCAAACCATTGAAGACCAAGCCTAATGAGATTTTTGATATCATAGCATATGAGGCCAATTATAATATGTTCCATGGTTTACATATTAGGCCCATAAGGCTGAGGGATCTACAGCTGCCTGGGTTGTTGTAGTGTTACCCTTATGGAGGGGCATGCCATTACAGTCTGCCAAACCTCAGGAACAAAATCTGTAGCTAACATTAAGCTAAACAGTTTGAAAAGTGGCTTTCCAAGGTCATGGTTAGCACTATTTATTAAACATGCAATAAATTGTTAGGTTCCATGGAGGAAGTATTTTTGGGCTGAGAAAGTACCTCCATATCTGTTTCTTTGTTATAAAAGGGAGTTTAAGGGATTCTGGGATTTGTGGACTTTGGAAAGTCTCTTGGGTAAAGCTAACACTGAATTTGTGTGATAGTATACTGGCAATGTCTATTAGGTCTAAATGGGTTTTATTCCGTAGCTTCCTAATATAGCAAAAAAAAATGTTTAATTGACATTAGCTTCAGATGCTAACTTATGTTAATTTTTATTGGAATTATATTATTTTCCAAATTTTTAGTAATATTTGCTATACTGTCTTTAATATGAGGGGTTTTGGATCAGCTGTATAATTTAAGGAGTTGTTTTATTTTGTTGTAAAATGTATTTATATTAGAAGACCCCTAGTGTGATTTGTTTTTGGATTTCCTATTCTGTTGTACTCTGGTTGGGACTGTTAACTCTGTGTTTTAATTTACGATTGAGATACTTAAATTCACAGATATTTGATAAAGGGACTTTAGAGAGGTTTAAGGTTAAAGTCACAAGTTTATGGTCTGACTAAACAAGGGAAGCAGGTACCAGGAGAATGGTACATGATATGTTAATATTTGTAAGGACCAAATTGAAACTATTATGTTTCTCGTGTTTTTTTTAACTAGTTGTTTCAATGAGGCTTAATTTATTATGGCTAAGAACTTTTAGGCTAGCCCTACACTGGAGCTATAGGTTCTCAGGTTTATGAGGGGGTAGTGAGTTCAAATGCATTTAGGAATCTTATATAATCATCACGAGATTGGAGGATACCATGTAACATATTATAAGCTGATAGTCTGTCCTGTATTACTGTTTGGGATAATATGGAGTTTTATGAGTTTCCTTTGTTGGTCACTGGGAATTTGTCTGCATGTGATATGGTCCTTGTTATCTATGGAGATGGTGGCACATTTGCTGTCATGCCTAAAGACATGGTACTCACAAAACCCAGGTATGGAGAGAGTGCTATCTTTACATCTAAAGTAAGTCTAATGATCATGGATGTGTTCCAAATGCAGGAGAATCTTAAGATCAGTCATTTTACTGTTGAGACTTCTAGCATTGAGAAGAGGCATCTTAATGTCCTAGTTTTGAGTTATGTATGCTTGCGTCATTGGAATGTAAATTAAATGGGCTCTGTCTAAAAAGTCAGGATAGAGCAGCAAAGGCTTTTTAGCCCATATTCCGAAACCTTGAAGTAAGAGGTTCAGGACATCTTTGTAAAGCAAGTTGGACTGTTGCATACCTTACCTCATGCTGACTCATACTGGATTCCCCTAGAATGACACAAGCTATTTAACAAATTGTTGAAGCCAATTATCTTCTTTTTGTATTTAAACATCATTGTTAGTGAAAGAAGGATTTAATTCAGGGCCAGTGTCTTGTTTGCATTTGTCATTTGCATGGAGAATTTGAATATGTCACTCTGCATGTCCTTAAGTTTTTTTTTTTTTCCCAAGCTATTCATTCCTACGTGGATTACCACTACATTATAGTCATTATAGTCATATCTGTTAGGTGAAAGGATCCTTAGAGCTTTTGTGATGTCAGAGATACTGACACCAGAAAGACAACTCAATATAACCCTTTCTTTGTCCAGCTTTGTGAGTGGAGAATTTTTGTGCCTAATTATCTAGTCATCTGTCAGTTAGCACACTTTTATAGTGCAGTGGTTTGGAGTACTAGATTTAAAGTGATTTGACTCTAAGAGGCTCTTTGATGTAGGTCTGTGTGAAGGACAAAAGCTGTTGGATTGTTGCAAAGACTTACTCTGGGATTTATTAATAATTGTACAGGTTTCATGCTAAGCGACACGATGTAAGCAGGTTAACATAATGAGAAGCAGTGCTGATCAAATATGTATGCTGCTCATCACTCCTACACATCTGTAAGCCCCCTTTCACAGCCAGCAACAGTGTTTGTGGTCATGGAAAGGTGTTTGTATGCACGAGTACAGAATGTAAATAAAACAGCTTCTTTATAGACAAAGCTTAAGATGTAACCATGCACTGTAGCCCTGAAATATTAAGGGCAAATGTAATGAAAACATTTTGAAAGAGGAAAAGTGAAATTGGGGAATAGCACACAAAAAATAGTGCTTTTTACTACAAAATAATAAATAGGGAAGGGGAAATGGGTAAAGTGTAGTCATATACTGTAGGCAAATGTCATATCTAACACAAGTCCTGCCATATTGCTGTAATGATAATTAAAATGTCAATTACAATCCCAGTGTTATGCACACAAATTAAAATGGACATGCTAACAAAGGATGTGATAGAGTTATAAAGCTGTAGTGTAACAATGAGAGATTTAAAATGTGATATATATGTTTATAAAATGCTTAGTTGAGACTGCTTTTATTGCATATGAGATGTATATACAGGGAATTGATGTACTGTATGCAAGACAGCATCACTGCTGTATTATCTATCTCAGCATGTACACACAAGAACAAATGGTCCTTACAGCTGTAATGTCATGTACATCACAAATGGATGTGTTTTTGCAAAGAAATGTCAGTGGGACCCATAGGAAAAAGAGTTTATCACCTATAAGCATGTAATAGAGAAGCAAGTGTTGCATAATCATGTTAATGGTAAATGTTAATAAAATAACATACAACACACATACATGACAAATGTCTACCCAGACCAGATGATATTTTGTGATTTCAAGTTTTCCATTGCTAGTTTACAAAAATGTCAGACATTGTTATTATTGGCATGCTCACATTAAATTTTAGGGAGCAGTAACATAACAGCAATTCAACAGCAGCAACTTAGAAGAAAGTGTTACAACAGAAGACCAATCACATGCAGTAAAAATATTTATGGAAGACCTCATCTGCCATTAAGCTATATAATGTGACTAAAACAATAGCAGCAATAAAGAATTGTCCAGATGAAAACATGTGATACAGAATGTAGTTCATTTGGGAATAGGTAATGCCCGTGAGCAACAAATGACATACTAAACATTTGCATCATGTCATGTTATTTTTGTACACATGCCTGGACAGATATGCCAGAGATTCATACCAATCATGGATGCCACAGAACTATGAATATCAGTCAAGTCATGAAGGAAGAACACCCTTGAACAGCTTACAGCAATTTCCTATCATAAGGGGTATGGCTGCTCTACCTTGTAGGACAAGGCATGAAAAAGGTGGCCCTCTAAATGTGCAATAAATATTGTCTGTGTGTGATCCACTGCTGTCTGAATCAGTTGTCAGACAGAAATATCTTATCAGATTCAAATCCCTGCCTATTATACTAGGTTCTCTCCAGACCTCTGTATTGATTGCCTGTGCCACATCAGATAGCAATACAGGCTGTCACAAATCACTGAATTGCATGTCTGCAATAGGGAAAGAGTTATGGATATAATACGAATAATTGGATTTAGTCAGAATGCTGGAAAACAGCTATTTATTTATTATCCACACAGCAGTGAGCAATACAATATCGATGTTTCTTTGACAAGGGAGCTATTTCCATAGTGTAGTACACACACTGTCCCAGAATTGAACTGCAGTCTATCGTGTAGATATGCAATGCAAGCCAGTACTCAATGCACATGCCAAAAGAGCACTTCCAGCATGATATGCCTAGAATAACCATTTCACTGCCATGCAATTTAAACTTGTAATGATATATTAAAATTATTTAGAATTACTAGATGAAATGGTGTTTAAGTAATGTTAATACATTCATATAATTTTGCCATTTCAGCAATTGAATAGCAAGTTATGTGACTCTATCGACTAATGAATATGGATGAACTGCAAGAGTCACAGTGGAAGTCTTAACACAGCCGTGACACTCCACCAAATCTTAACACAACTGTGACACTCCACCTATGCTAACTTTTTACATCAGATGTATGTGTCAAACAAAATCTCTTTAAGATAAAAGGGATGGTGGAGGCCTCTCTCACTGTAAATTGACACATTATAACTGTAGTGGATGGGGATGCCATGTATATGGCCAAGCAAAGCTAACAAGCACTGAATGTGGATGTGAAACATATGATCTTTTGACAACAGAAAATGCATAATATTGTACAGGATGAATGTGCCATAGTAGAAATGTCAATATGATTGTGAGATATGTCAGTATGTCAAAGCATTACATCATGTTATTCCTGTAAGGGATATGCGTGTGTCTGTATTTGCTGTACTAAGACAACAACATACAGAATGTCATTTCATTCCCTCAAGCCAGAGGATAATGCTTCCTACATATGTCACGTAAGGAAAATGTATTCGTATGCCACCATTATTCTGAATAAAAGCATTGCTATGTGAAAAAATATCAGAGTTTTTTTGTAAGAGGAATCAGCAACTATATGTGTATGCAGAAGGTGTGTTTGACAACAGTGTTAGTTACTTGCATAGTCACAATAAGACTGACACAAAATATAGTCTAAGCAGTAATCATTGGATATGAACTAACTACCTAAGATCACATGCTACAGACTAGTGCCTGAACTGCAAGCATCATATGACATATTGTGGTACAGTTGGGATAGTGCACAGTTGAATGGATGCCATCACTACTGTTCATTAACTGGATGTTTATACTAAAAAGTGGTTAAAGGACACAATAACACTGAACAGCTACACATATTATATGCATTTGAAGAAGTGTAAGCACCATAGGAAAAGTCTGACTCATAAGGGGAGAGAGAAGGGGAAAGAGTTCACTTTTTTCATGATGACCTCATTTGTGTGTTGCAGAGGGGATGCTTCTGTAAAAAGTGGGATAAGGGAGCTGTATGCAAATTAGCATTCTACTCATTGGAGATGGATAAAGCCCAAAGTGTTATACACCCAGAAACATACAATCCTCATGTTGGACATTGAATACCCAGACATCTAATCACACAATCTAGAGAACTTTATTAGTTGCAAGTGCCACAGGAGAAGGCTGACTTTTAACTTGAGAGAGTGCACTTTTGTCAAGCTAATCTCATCACTGTCTTTCACAGAGAATGTTTCAGATAAAAAAGAGATAAGGGAGCTATACGAAGAGCTAAATGTATTCTTGCCAGGGGAAGTGGATACAGCACCAAGCATTATGCAGACAAATACAGATTTCCCATGCTGAGCATTGAGACTCCTATCTATCTATCTATCTATCTATCTATCTATCTATCTATCTATCTATCTATCTATCTATCTAGTTCTGCAATATAGAGCACTGTATTAGTCACAATCATCATGGGAGAAGTATGACACATAAGTTGAGAGTGCACTTATGTCATGATGGCCGCATCACTGTGTTTCAGAGATGATGTTTCAGTAAAAGTGGGATAAGTGAGCTGTGTAAAGAGATAAATGTATTTTCCTTAGGAAAGTGGGTACAGCACAAAGCATTATACAGGCACACACACACACAAACACAGACACACACGCGCACACACACACATACACATGCACAGGTTTTCCATGTTGAACATTGGACCTCCTACATAATTAGTTATACAATCTAGACAACAATGTATTATTTGAAAGCATCACGGGAGAAGTCTGACTATACTGAGAGGAATGAGTATACATTTATCATGATGATTTCATCATTATGTTTGAGAAAAAAGTAGGATAATGGAGTTATGTGAATATTTAAACTCATTAATCTCAGGGTAAGTAGACATTGCGCCAAGCATTAGACACACACACACACACACACACACACACACACACACACACACACACACACACACACACACACACACACACACACACACACACACACACACACACACATTTCTTGTGTTGAGCATTGAACCTCCTACTTATCTATTTTCACAGTCAAGAGAACACAATATTATTCACAAGCACCACAGCAGACAACTGAATTTAATACTGTGAAATAACACATTCATACTTCTTGAGAGTCCACTGTTTTGAACAGATGCTATTGTGCATTATAGGTTGTACAACAAATGCATATGTGTAGAAAGGACAATGTAAATCACTATGATTGTCATATGCAATTACATCATTTTCTACTTATACTTAGATACTGTATTTCATGTACATTGTGATACTGTGAGGGCTATCTGCTTTTATTACCCTGTTGAACAATGTAATCTGAACATCCACCTCTTCAGCTTTTTGAAAAGTACCTTTAACTGAATATACATAACTAAGCATAGCAGTGGAAAGTGCCACACAGTATTGCAGCTGAAGGTAGTAAAATCACCTTACTGCACTGTTGCCCAGTGCCAGACATTGTGCAAGTGAGAGGTGGAAGAATAATGATATAGAAGGGATAAGCTATAATTGAATCCATGACACTATGCAAAAACATCAGTCTATGATCAAAGTATCTCAACATGCCACATAACAACTCCTACTATATTACATCCATCTGCCTAAGAACTGTTAACTGAACTGTTTCAAAGTACTGCCTTTAGTCTGCTTTTACTCTGTATCCTTATATCACACTGTATTTAAGGACATTTGCAAGAAAGCAACCTGATCACTGCAGATTAAATTGAATTCATCAGCTTTTGCAATAAGAAATTAAACAGCATTCACTGTCCCTCAGCATTGTTGTGCTATGCCAACCTCTGTACAAATGCTGAGGACATAAAGTGAAGGCTTTTCCATTGGCCATTTCTGACTGTGTGCTTCATGTGAATCTATTTTTGAACAGATCAAACTTGTGAAAAACAGGTGGATAGGAAAGTGGTGAAAAAGGGGTTGACAAGCAGAGGGTAGGATATGGGGGAAGAATATTAGAATATGTAGGAGGGTTGTGGGAGAGCACCATAGCTATTCACTTCTTTACAACATAAATATACTTGGGTGACAACAATATAATAATGTTGTATGCCCACTTGTTCCAAATCAAGTGTGTCAAGATGACAAATAAGTGAAGTGGAGAGCGTTGTATGTAGTATAATGTTTTCTGGGACAGGTGCCCATTATTTTTTTTTATTTTTATTTTTTTTTTGCGAGAGGGATTATTGGAAAAAGTGCTTGGGAATGAGAGGGTCAGGTAGATAGAGTAGGTTAGAAAGCATGTGCAGACATACAGGACATACAAGACAGGCAGGGCTGATGGTGGAGACAAGTTGGGGAACACCATGATTAGTTAAGGAAGGAAAATCAGAGCCACATCCATGTCCAACTTGAGAATGGTGAAAATCTAGTCCTCACCATCATAACTGCCATCACTGTCTCCTGTATCAACTTCCTGGGTCACTGCTGCACTTGGCATCATCTCTGCATACAATGTAGGACCTTCTCAACCCTGACAGTAAGTGTACCAATGCTCCTCTCCATGATATCCTCCACCACTACTGGCATCTTCTGCTGGGTGACAAATGCACCACTATCACTGGTATTGCTCCTGGAGGGTACAACTGCACCAGCAGCCAGTCAGAGCTACCTGATGCAGGTGGACCAGATAGGGCAGGTGCACTGACAGGTTGTGAACCAAAAGTGCGGGGTATCGGTTTTGTCATCTGTGAAAGTATGGGGCTGTGCCACAGTAGTCTATCTACCTCTTTGTGCAGTTGGTCATTTCTTTTTCAGCAGCAAGGTATGCAAACAACAGAATGTTAATAAATTACAACCCCCCCCCCAAAAACAAAAGAGAAAAAAGAGAGAGAGGGTGAGAGCAGGCAAAATAAGAAATAATAAGATACAAGGTATGTCACATTACTATATTTTTGATACATTTTATTTGGCAATATATAAATATTTATAAGAATTTACACCTTTGTCACATCGATATATGATAGAAAGGTATTAGTATACCATAAAATGCACAAATATCACTTCTATGATATAACAAAGCACAGCCTTTATTTCCATATGACAGAAAGGTACATGATATGCTTTCAGATGTAATAATAGCAATTACCATAAAGAGTTGTTCCTGACATACTATTTTAGAAGTACTTATCTAGGAGTAATAAGTAATTGCTGCTTCTGGATATTGAACCCACACACATTTAATCTGGTGTTCTCACTGCCTAATGCAAACAGCAAGAGTTATTGGGGAAGGCATGCACACTTGAGATCAAGGTTGAGGTATGCCTGATCAAGATGCTAGTGACTGAGAGAATGAAATGAAATGAAATTTCTCTCTTGAATGTGGACCTGAGTCATACTTACCCCGTGCCTCTCTGAGGTGAGCTAATCTCTTCTGCACACATCATGGTTTGCAGCTATTTTCTCTGAAGCTGTACAGTATGAAAAGAGAAGAAATATATTTGAAAGCATAATGAGTAACTGCATTGGCTGGCTAGATCATTAATGTCATATCATAGATGGATAATGGGTCAGTATGCTTTCTGCAGTCCTAAATTCATCCTCTAATCAGCTTAGGAGGTCATGTTTGCACTTCTTAAGGTCACTATAGTGGTGATGACTGTTTCCTAGTGGGTGGAATGCCAGTTGCACTAGAGAAAGCCTTGGCTAAGCTACTTCAAGCCTCAACCTTATATTGAGACCTGGTATAACCTCCCTGAAGCAACCTACAGCTGTAACACTTCACGAGGAGTGCCACAAATATCCTGGACTCCTCACCACCCCACCTTTGTGCTCTAAAAAGAAAGGAAAGACAGAAGCTCACATGTTGTTAGCAATAGTGACAGGGCTTGCTTTTTAAGCAGCACAATGGTATCACAAAATGTGATTAAAAATGTATTCAGACCACTTTCTGTAAAATTATCAGTTAAGTTCCCTCAAACCATGCATCAGCTGCCTTTTTTCCTGTAAGTAGATTGCACTTACACCTTGTAGCATAGAGAACGTTACCTGACAGGTGAGCTTTCTTCACTGTGTACTATTCAGAGTGCAGACAGCAGTGCAATTCCATCATGGCATTGTATGCACTACATGAGGCAGCCAAAACTAAGTTTTTAACTTTTCACTAAGCCATGCAAGTACATTTTATGTTTCCAAGCAGTGCACAAATGCAGAGGGCAATATTTATTAGAAGCAGTCACACAACTGTTTTGGGGATAGCAAGCTGAAACAACATGAAATGAGTCGCAGTGTTTATCTAGGAATGAGCAATGCTACTAATGCATTACACTGATACATTCAGCCTTCTCACATCTCCTTACCGCATTAGTACTATCATGTATGTCTCATAACATCAGTACTTTAGCTAATACAACGGGAATGGAGAATGGCACAAGGAACAGCAGAAATGCTGTTCCTTACCTTAAATACCCCTTCAAATTGGATAATCACAATCCACCTTGTTCTATTGGAAAAATCAGCTTATCCCACTTAACTCTTGCCATCTCCCCCTCCTAAAGAAAATGTTTCAGCTATTTATTAATTGCTATCCACAAGTTTGTCTCTGTTAATCAAAATATGCCTGACCTGTGTATGAGATTAAAGGGTCTAAAAACATTTTAACTGCTTGTATTTTACTATCCATATCAATATAACAGAGCTTCTAATTTCTCGTTTTTTGTATTATCTTTTCTTTAGTCTCTTCTCATATATCCTTAGCTGCCATACCTGAATCATTTTAATCATATTTCTAAATATTTCATTTTTTCATGTACCCATAAATATGGATATTGTTAACCAATTTGTGTGTGGGTACATAATTTACTGCTATTGCCTTAGTTTTAGCTTCATTAATTTTGTATCCCCAAAATATTTGAAACTGTCTTGAATGTTATACAACACTATACTGTCCTTTTCTGGTTTTATCAGCTACAAAATAATACCATCAGCAAATAGAGCCAGCTTTTTTACTACCATACCAATTATATCCTTGAATATCCGAGTCCCTAATTTTCTTTGCCAATGGTTCAAATATAATGCAAATAACATAGGGGGAAGAAGGCACCCCTGCCATGTTTCTCTGCTCAAGCAGAAATTATCAGAGAGGATCTCACCCATTTTAATTTTCACTTTTGATCCTTCATATATTTTGCTAATCAGCCTTATAATTTTATCAGGAAATGCAAATGCTTCCATTGCCCTGCTCATAAAATCCCAGCTTACTCTGTCAAATGCATTCTCTGCATCAAAGCACTCTGACAACAGTGGTATTTTCTTACATTTGCTTTCCCTCTGGATCATCAGTTTTCTGTTAATGTTGTCAAATATTTGCCTATATTACACAAAACCACATTGATCCATATGAATCAATTCTGGCATCACTTTTGCCATTATTTTAGCCGTTATAGGCATAAACACTTTATAATCATGGTTTAGTATTGAAAAGGGCCTGTATGAGGCTGGATCTGATGGATCTTTATCCTCTTTAGTTATTACAGCTACCACCACTTTCTTTCAGGATGTTGGTACTTCTTCCTTTTAAAATATTGTTAAATAAGACCTTCCAAATCTTTATCATTTTTCCCTTGTAGCTTCCAAATATCCACAGGAATACCATCTATTCTTCGGGAATTTCCTGGTAGATTGGTTATACATCACCATTTTAAATCATTTCCTGTTATCCTAACAGTTAGTAATTGAGCCTCCACTACCTCTAACCTTGGCAAATTTAATTATTACATAAACATTTCCATTTGTACTTTTCCTTGCTTTCCATATTTCTCTGCTTTATACAGACTTACATAGAATTTATGAGATATCTCTAATACCTCTACAGGATATCTTGTTATCTTCCTTGTTATAGACTCCCTAAGCTCGGCAACAGCTTTTTCTACTTTTTGTTGCCTGAGTCATTGTGCTAAAAGGTTTTGTGCTCTAGTGTTATGATAAAAAAACAATAGCAAGCTTTCTAAATTCATGGATATTATCAATGTAGTCATGGATCTCTGTTTGCCCATTGAATGATAAAACATCAAATGGTATATATCAGTGAACATGCTGTTCATCAAGCTGTTCTGATTAAGATCTCATTATGGTAAGGATAGGGAAATTTGCCATTTCCCCTACTGTAGTGTGATCTCAGAGTTGGTATATATAATTATAGGGTGGTGCCCCCCTATACCAGCCCCACGTGAGCAGGTTTCAGTGAACAGCATTTACAATGTAATAGTGTTCAATAATTTTATCATTCAATGGGAGAACATAGACCTCATCAGTCATGCACATCCAGGCATGACTGCCACACAGTTTGCAACATGTAATAAAGAAATAGTGCTTAGGTACATATGTATTTATGAATTTCATCATGGTTGATATTTATGTCCACCCTGTTTGTCATTTTTCCTTTGCCCATGTTGTAGAGTGTGTGTGTGTACTTTATCTTTCAATGTAAAAAACGGCAACCTCTTCCAAAAACCAACTCCGTACAAAAAGAGGAACACCAAGGAGAAGCGGTCCAAAAGTCTAAAACTTTTTATTCACAAAAGATATAAAATTTATGAACGCTATTATGAAATCATGCGTTTTCGTCCTCCATGGACTTCATCAGATGCACTCAGTAAAACAACTGCTAGTTTATATACATTCACGTCATTACCCTAACCAATCATAAAATCCATTCAATTAGGTTTTGAACTGTTAAATCTCCTTAGTTCATATGATAATTTATATAAAATACAATTCATAATACTTGTTTCCAAAATTACTACATTATTTTAAAATTTTAAAAATGTTAAAAATGCTTTATTATTTCAAGTTTATTCAGGATGATTAATACTTTACAAGTGTCCTTTACAAATACATATTGTTTTATACAAGTATGTTGCCACCTGGTGGTTTGTTTAGGTAAATTTCATTCCTTACTTGCTTTTAATTTTAATAATGGCTGAATCGAAATGTATTCGTTCAGTCCTGGATCTTTGTTTGCCTCAAGCACTAATTGCCACCATAACTCTCTATAGCCTATACATTCCTCCCATGGGCCACCCCTCAGTTCCTTTTTAATTTGTTCTAAAACAAAGAATCTAAATTTATATTCTTCACATACTGTGGTGTGCCTATATAATGCATTTGTACCCTTGCATTTTTTTATGTCGTACATATGTTCATATATACGTCTTCTCATAGTTCTTTCTGTTTTTCCGACGTAAAATGATGTGCACGTAATGCACAAGGCTAGGTACACCAATCCCCTGGACTCACAATTAAAGTACCCCCTACTATTTAACCAAAATTGTCTGCTTGCTATGAATATTCTTTCTTTGTTTATAACGTATTCACATTGGTTGCAGGAGCCGCATTTGTATGTGCCTGTTCTACCTGAATTTGCTCTATCACCTGTCCTGCCTTTTTTGTTCTTTCCATTCTCCAAAATGTGTTTAATACTTTCTGAATTTCTAAACACTACTCTGGGAGGTATACCAGAAAGTCCTTTTAAATCTGTCAATGTATTAAATTTCCCCCATTCCTTTTGAAATACTTCTTTCACTTTTATGTTTAAGGCATTGTATTCCAAAACCAGGGCTTGTTGATAATTAGACGTGTTTTGTTTTGTATTATTTTGTTCTATTTCTTTTTCCCCTTTTATCGGTCTAAATCTTCCTTTCCTACCTGCCAAGACTTCTTCTTTTATTTTGTTAATAAAGTCTTTGGGGTAACCCCTTTCCAAGAACAAACTCATTAACATATCGCATTCTGTTAGGAAGTCTGAATCCAAGCTTGACATCCTTGAACCCCTAACCAATTGCCCCTTCACCAAATTCTTCTTACAAAAAGTAGGGTGCCCACTGTCGTAATGCAAAAACAAATTAACATAGGACTTTTTCCTATGTACTCTGGTTTCAAAAGAATTTTCTTTTTTCATTATTTCCACGTCTAAATAAGTAATTTTCTCATAAGATTAGGTATAAGTAAATTTGAGAAAGTCAGTGGTTTGCCCTATATATTTGATGAATTCCTCAAGTTTGTCATTGCTTCCCTTCCAAAATATTATAATATCATCTAAAAACCTCTTATACAACTTACAATATATTCAGATTTAAAAATATGTCTTTCCTCCCAGTTCGCAAGGACTAGGTTAGCAAATGTGGGGGCGCAAACTGCACCCATCGCTACCCCTTGAATCTGTTGAAAGTATTCACCATTATATATCAAGAAATTGTTCCTTAGTATTATGTCCATTAAGCTTGTGCATGCTATTTTATCCACATGTGAAAGCTTTCCATCCCCAAACACTTCCTCCTCAAACATCATAATTCCTTCATTATAGGGAATGGAACCAAAAAGATCCACTACATCTATCGTCACAAAGATTATCTCCCTATCAAAAACATCCGGGACTAAACTTCTTAAGAGATCCCATGAATCCTTAAGTATATTTTCTTTGTTTGTCCATATATGCTTAGCCTTCACATCCACAAACCTGGCCAATGGTGTTGTTTTTGAGCCACTTGCTGATACAATGGGTCTGGGGGGTGGATTTTCCTCATCCTTATGTATTTTCGGTGTGCCAAAAATAATGGGGATCCTAGGTTTCTCTTTTTTCAAAAATGAAAGTATTTTAAAATCTATAACATTTTCCGTAATCATACCATCCAATTTAATGTCTATATTCCTGTAAGCCAGGTTAATTTCATTTCTTGAGACCACTTTATATTTACTTTCATTCCTTAATATATCATTCATTCTGCCCTCATATTCCATGGCATCCATAATTACAATCCCACCCCCCTTATTAACAAAATAAAAGAAGAAGTCTTGGCAGGTAGGAAAGGAAGATTTAGACCGATAAAAGGGGAAAAAGAAATAGAACAAAATAATACAAAACAAAACACGTCTAATTATCAACAAGCCCTGGTTTTGGAATACAATGCCTTAAACATAAAAGTGAAAGAAGTATTTCAAAAGGAATGGGGGAAATTTAATACATTGACAGATTTAAAAGGACTTTCTGGTATACCTCCCAGAGTAGTGTTTAGAAATTCAGAAAGTATTAAACACATTTTGGAGAATGGGAAGAACAAAAAAGGCAGGACAGGTGATAGAGCAAATTCAGGTAGAACAGGCACATACAAATGCGGCTCCTGCAACCAATGTGAATACGTTATAAACAAAGAAAGAATATTCATAGCAAGCAGACAATTTTGGTTAAATAGTAGGGGGTACTTTAATTGTGAGTCCAGGGATTGGTGTACCTAGCCTTGTGCATTACGTGCACATCATTTTACGTCAGAAAACAGAAAGAACTATGAGAAGACGTATATATGAACATACAAATGCATTATATAGGCACACCACAGTATGTGAAGAATATAAATTTAGATTCTTTGTTTTAGAACAAATTAAAAGGAACTGAGGGTGGCCCATGGGAGGAATGTATAGGCTATAGAGAGTTATGGTGGCAATTAGTGCTTGAGGCAAACAAAGATCCAGGACTGAACGAATACATTTCGATTCAGCCATTATTAAAATTAAAAGCAAGTAAGGAATGAAATTTACCTAAACAAACCACCAGGTGGCAACACACTTGTATAAAACAATATGTATTTGTAAAGGACACTTGTAAAGTATTAATCATCCTGAATAAACTTGAAATAATAAAGCATTTTAACATTTTAAAATTTTAAAATAATGTAGTAATTTTGGAAACAAGTATTATGAATTGTATTTTATATAAATTATCACATGAACTAAGGAGATTTAACAGTTCAAAACCTAATTGAATGGATTTTATGATTGGTTAGGGTAATGACGTGAATGTATATAAACTAGCAGTTGTTTTACTGAGTGCATCTGATGAAGTCCATGGAGGACGAAAACGCATGATTTCATAATAGCGTTCATAAATTTTATATCTTTTGTGAATAAAAAGTTTTAGACTTTTGGACCGCTTCTCCTTGGTGTTCCTCTTTTTGTACGGAGTGTACTTTATCTTTACTTACTGTCTATTTCTAACATTTGTCTGTCATGTGTTATGATATTTGTTTTATGTGTATACTGTACGTCATTGCCTTCTCCTCCTCTTTCCCTGTCTTTTCATTTCCTTCTATTATTAAAAAACTAAACTAAAGGAAAATAAAATAAAACACAATAAAATAAAATAAATAAAAAAATCCCTCAAAAAAATACCCATGCCCATCTAACTATCCTTCAGGTTTTTCTATGCCGGCATACCTCCTGTGTGTCCCTCTTCTTCACCCGTACCCCACATCTGCTTTTCTATCCCCCTATTTCTTTGGGTGTGTAAATTACTTGTGTTCCCTCCACATGTCCTGCACCCACTGTTAGCTACTATCAGCACCCAACCTATTTCTCTGTTAAGCTCAGTCAAATGTGATACTGTTACTCAGATTCTACCTTGTTAGATGTTATATTTTTTTCTTTTGAAATGTAAAGATGGAAGCAAAACAGTTTCAAATCTTAAAAGCAACAGCTACAGGAAATCTTGCTTGGGACTTTCAAAATACAGAGGCAGGCTCTTAATTCAAATTAGTCAGTAATGGATTCACTATACTCTCCCTGGGATTCAATCAACTCCATGCAGGAATAGTGCTATTCCTGCAAGGAGTAAACTGTGTTTGTGTCTGCACAGCCCTAACAGCAGCACGCCTTCCATATTCATGAAGGCGCACCACTGGTAAGGGCTGTATGGACACGAACAGTGAACGAGTGCAGGTGGCATGTTCTAGCACTGCTTGCACAGTTAACATGTTTCCTGCACTCAGAAAGTGCCATACGGCACTTTCAAAAAGTAATGTGGCATAATATTAGAGAATTTATCTAATATTATGCCAGTATTTCAGTGTCCGTGGACACTGAAATTAAATAAATGAGCATTTCAGTGTCTGAGAACACAGAAATACATAGGGGAGCAGGAAAGCAATGCAGGGGTTGTGTGACAGGTTCTGTGACACACTCACTGCATTGTAAAAGTGTCTGACACCTCGCAAACTGTTAAAGCAGGAAATGTAGACAAAAGCACAAATAATGGGGGGATAAAGCCCCAAAATAGGGACACTTCATAAATATTGCTCTTACAAACTTAGAAGGTTGATAAAACACAGGTTATGCATTAGCATGAATTTCCAAAGGATAGAAGTCTGAAAGTCAAATGTATGCCATTATTTCCTGACTGCAGTCCATGTGGAGAAAGGCAGAAATAATGGGGGGAAAAAGCCTTAAAATAGGGACACTTCATAAATATTGCTCTTACAAACTTAGAAGGTTGATAAAAAACAGGTTATGCATTAGCATGAATTTCCGAAGGATAGAAGTCTGACGGTAAAACGTATGTCATTATTTCCTGACTTCAGTCCATGTGGACAATGGCACAAATAATGGGGGAACAAAGCTCTAAAAAATAGGGACCCTTCATAAATATTGCCCTTACAAACTTAGAAAATTGATAGAAAACAGGTTATGCATTAGCATGAATTTCCGAAGGATAGAAGTCTGAATGTTAAATGTATGCCATTATTTCCTGACTGCAGTCCTCAATGACTTGTCAGAAAACAACAATACTCACTATATAATATAATATAATAATATAATAATAATATAATTATTTTTTTTTCCATACTAAGGAATGTTTAAGTGTAGCTGAGTGGGTGGGTGCGTTATGGCCCTCCGCTTAGCATTGCTGAAACATCCCATAGGAGATAAATAAAAATATACAACTAAAATTTGCAAGCTAAGATAGTGTAGTGGTTAGAGTCCTGACATTACATGTAGGTGCTCAAAGTTTGAGTGTCAAGACAGGCAAGTTATTTTTTTATGTGGGAAAGCAGTGTTAAAATATTTTTTTCAACTTAACTTATGTAGTAACTGTTTTTTGTCAACCAGGGTAGTATAGCTGATGTAAAATGTAAGTGTGAGTGCATATAACATGTGACACCACCCATGTATACACAAGTATCCCATACAGTATAGTCACATCCCTTGCTAATATAATGAAAGCACATAGAGGGATGTCATGTAAAGTAAATTATGTACAATGAATACATTAAGTCATTATTCTGATATTTTCTAAAAATGAATAGTGAGCAATGGTTAGCAATTCTCAGCTACACTTACCAGGTGTAAGCATCTCTTTGACATGAATGCTAAGAAGCAAGTAGCTCAGCTAAGTAGATTTGTGCACTGTTAAGCAGTGCTCAGCAATTACCCATTTAAGCACTGTTCAACTCAGCTTAGTGGATGTGCTTTTTGCTTAGCAGAGCTTAACATGTTCAAAATGGTCCAATGACCATAAAGGGTGGGAATATCACTTTATTTAAACACCACAGGTGGGAATACGCCCAGAATATGTAATAGTCTGTTCAGGTACTATGGCTGGTGTATGTGAAGGAACTCACTTTTTGGCACAGCGCTGGAGCATTCAGGAGTCCAGGGTTATGGCTGGACTTCTTGTAGAAAACCATGAGGAGAAACTGCTGCAGGGCCAGTGCCAGGGCTCACAATATAAAGTGGAGGCCTGTGACTTCTTGCATGTGATCTCACCGTTGCTACTGGCATACCCTGGACTGTTGAGCAGGTATGGCATCACAATGCTGACGTACAGTGGAGTAAGGAGGCATTCTTGGCCCAGTGGATCCAAGATGGACTAGAACAGAATGCTCCATTATTGAGTAAGTACCATTATCAAGTAGTTTGTAGCAAATACTGGCCTGAGAATGTGATAGACAGGTATGCATAATGTTTGCTTTTCTCCCCTACAGCTGCAGCAGAGAGGGCTAGTAACATAGAAGCCCATACCAACAGAATGCTCAGGCGGCACTGACAGGCTGGTGAGTACAAATCTATTTTGCATATATTGTTCAAATAGCTAAGAAGGAGTATATTGCTTACTGCTAATAGGTATACTGTTGCTGTGTGAACTGAATAAATAAAAAAGTTTGACCGACTAATACTGATGTGTAATAAAGATACCTTCAAAAAACTGTCATGTTTATTCTGGTATGTTGTTGTAGAAATATAGAATGTATACAGGTTAATCACAGCAAATATGGCTGTGATAGCATACATTAACTGAGGTTGTTCTGTGAACCAGCTGTTATGAAAAACTGTAGATGGTGGAGCTGTAAAACAAGATATAACTGAAATGTGAAATATATATTGCACTAAGTTCCTAACCCTGAATAGTAATGTGTAAAGTTTCAAAGTGTGTTCCATCCAGCATTGCCTTGTGTTATCCTTTGCTTTCCAGATTGTAGTAATCCAAAGGATTAATGCACAGTACAATAACTATCTGTCACGCATGCATTACAGGATTACAAGTTCAGACTGTCTAGCCAAGAGACTATTAGGAAGAAATCAGTGAATCGTAGAGCAACAGTTACCTAGTAGCTCAGTGTGATGAGAAATAGCTTAGTTGTTAATTTTACACACACAGACATGGTTTGAATTCGTGGAAAGAGTAGTACTAAGATGTATGCATATCTACACACAAGGAATCAGGAATATATGTAAAAACAGTCAGGTAGTATTAACATATATTTTCCCCACAGGTTTTACAGGTAAGGAAATGTTGGTAGTAGCTGTATTAAGGGTATACTAATAAACTATGTAGAACTGTTCAACTGTCCCACCACATGCCAGCAAATGACAGCAGGATAGGTGCATACAACATGCACTCTTCCCGATACATGTCTCTCAAGTGTCATGCTGTCATGGCTAGTGGTCACTACTGCCAATAACCCTTGACACAGATAGGAAACCAGTTGAAGTATGCCAGTAGCACACTCACATAACACCAGTTCAAGGTACCCCTCCTGTGCCAGATATGTAACCCTGATATGTACAAGTCCCCTCTAGGCATGTACCCAGAGTTGTCACAGTTTACATCATACCATTCCAGGCTGACATTTAACAGATATATTTGTGCTACAGAAGCTATGAGCCATAGGCAGATGTAAAGTGAGGGCAGACCCATAAAGTATTGAGAAGTACTGTTGTGGAAAATAGAAGCATAGACAGTTGTTAATAGATTTTTTGTCTCCACCCCCACCCCTCATCTGGATCAATACTATAATTTATATACTATGGGTATGTTTTTCTCCAACCCTAATGTTGGGACTTGTGTTCTATTATTGTTCATATATTTGATTGGCTGTATGTTAACATGCCTTTTTCAAATACCATTGTTGGTGGCCTATTGCCATCAGTGTTACTTGCATGCTGTTACAATGCATACTATTGTTCCATTTATGCATGTTTTTATTTGCTATGCAACTGTTTCCAATCTGTTTTATGGGGTTAATTGGAACACCCATGCATGCTGTTATAACTAATTCTGAAATGTGTGATTCATGATTAACCAACATATTTTTTAAAACCTCAACACTATAGCACATTTGGGAAGGCAGATCCCAGTGGATCCACCTGTCCCACCTCATCCGGCCATGGCACCAGGCCCCAGTATGACAACAGTCATTCAGCATAAGGGGGAATTATATATCTGTAGTACTGTCATATACATACATATGTATATATATATATATATATATATATATATATATATATATATATATATATATATGTGTGTGTGTGTGTGTGTGTGTGTGTGTGTGTGTATTTGTGTATATATGTATATACATATATATAGATATAGATTTTATATATATATATATATATATATATATATATATATACATATACATATAGATAACTCTCTCTTTATATATATATATATATATATATATATATATATATATATATATATATATATGTATATACATATATATATATGTATGTATATATTTTTTTATGCATACATAGCTATATAGACAGATAATCAACCTCTTACTGCAACACATCTGCCAAAAGCCCAACAAATGAGGGGGATAAAGGGCAAACAATAGTGACATCTTTGAAATATGGCTGTCATACATGTAGAAGTCTGCTTGAGTGGCATGGTGTGCTTTAACATACAGTGGTAGATAGATTCTAGGTCTAAAAAACAAATGAATGTCATTATTTACTGATGTCAATGCTCACATCATCCCACTGATTTCTCAGAAAGCCACAACTGTTGCGGCCAACAGACAAAACATATGAGCCTCGCATCAGGACAGTGTCTAGACATCTGGATATTGAAGAGGTATGACCATAGTCATGTAACAGATTTGAAAAACCCATGACAGCTGCCAACCATGTCACCCAGCACCTTCTGAACCACAGTAAGACAAACATGACACTAACCCAAATCAGCTCTGTGCAATTACCCATGTATATCCAAATATATCATGCCCTACAAGAATGGAACTGTAGGGAAAAGCAGTTAGTGGTACATAAATATCCACCCACAACCATTTGCACCACAGTCTTAGCAACATACCAGTGCCTAAAATGAACTCTAGAGTAGAATGACTGAACGAACATATCCTGTTTCCCAGTCACACACTACACTGACATATACTGGCCCAACTCACAGTGTACTGGGAATCCTGAGGTGTTACAGGACATTTCTCAGTCTGCCCCTTCAAACATACACACCTGATAGACCACCTGCAGCCATAGCAGCATGCACAGTAAGATAGAAAAAGGATCTGTGGCACTAACATCTGCTACTCTCCCTACTCAGCCAAACATCTACACACAACACTGCTACACAATCTTGGCAGTTGCTTCACCATGGCCTGACATACATAACTCTCATATGTACAGATTTTCACAGAAAGTCGAGGGTGTGAGACAATATTCACAGCCACTACCGCATAACACTTCCAGGAGTCTGCTAAGTCAATGGGATGATACCTTGAGTGTAGTCACAAAATTATGATATGACATACCTCTGGCTCTCTTACTGCAAGACATCTGGACAAAGCATGTCATACTTGGGGGCCACCGGGTCAGTCAAAAGGGATATATCTTACATAATGGTGTTACAATCTGAAACAGTTGCCAGTGTCACAGGCTTTGTTGTAACATAACATCCCTGAAGGATATGATGTCTGAAACACCAATGGATGTTAACAGTTACTAACTACAATCCGCACATTATCTTACAGCTTCCACAAAAACAGACATTGTCTGAGGAACAGACCAAACATAACAGGCAAACCTCTGGGCAGTCTGTAGACATCAGGACAGTGGAGAGGTATGTCAGAGACATATCACTGTCTGAAGTCAAGTCACACAGAAAATGCATGTCCAGATGAGCTCTGTTAAACTAGCAACCCTCTATCTGTATAACAGCACTACTAACTTACAATCTGTACCCAATTCTGGAGCTTTGTTCCCCATGTTGTTGGGCTGTCTCCACATGTCCTTTCCTGAGAGGTATTCCCACCTACACTCTATGATGCTGTAGCTTCCACACCTCCATAATGTCCCCCACACAGGCAAGGAAAAGGGGCAAAACACACATGAAGGCCGTAATTATAGCACTGTGTTGCTATGGCATTGGCAAATGGAAAGACAACACCGCTGCTCTGGATGCAAGTAGCAAGTGGAAGACACTGATTGATGCACACGCCATCACTTGCTCTTGAGCAGTACCTACAAAAGGCAAGCTGCTGCCTATGCAACACAGGTCACAACCCATCTCTACAAAGACAGATTGTGACTACACAAACCTAAACATTTGTATTGTTGTGAGGAAACTACTGACCACTATAATAGGTATGCCAATCAGTTAAGCTTGTAATGGAATGCAGAAGGGGGGATGCAATACTGTCAAATGAGACATTGAACACTAGGCCACAACAAGACGAGTTGAACTCATATGCTGCTGTCGAGCACCTATGGCCATTTCTGCTTGCCCTGCTTGCATTGACATGGAGCACATCTCTGGCCCCTGACTTACCCCAGCAAAGTTCAACTCATGTATGACAACTAATGGAGTCTCTGGTGTCCAGTACTGACTGTGTCACTGGTAGACCTGTTACTTGGGATGTTGTAATTATTCAGACATCACATGTGAATGCTACTCTGATACATATGCTTGTGTTGCAAATGTAAGAGATGTACATAGGGTATGTGCATATTACACAACAGGTGCAGATGTGTGTGTTGAACTGTATGTGATATACTAAGTCCATACCTGACAACTGTCCAGAGTTTTGTAGACTGACCACATGTCTGCCTCATATATGTAGTCAATGCTTCAGTCAGTTGTGTATTGTCTAGCACATCACTAAAAACCCATTAAATACTGAAGTTAGAACAAATTAGCATACATGTGATTGTCAGATGTCATATCCTGTAGAGTAAGATGCTGACATTTGTGCAGTCACTGACAGCTGCTTTTTAGCTGTGGAGAGCACACCAAACTTGCCAGGTCACCCATCCCATCATACATTTAGACTCCAAATGGAGCCCTGCAAAGCCACAGGAGGTGGAGTTCTGAACATTAGCATACACATACACATCTCTAGGCTGGCCAAACAGTATGATGCCAGGGTGACATCCTAAGTGCAGTTGACAGTTGTCAAAGCACCTACTCAAATCACAGCTAGCTACAGGTCTCCAACCATGATTATGTACACCCACCACACCTATTGGGACCTGCTGGAATCTGTCAAGATTCAGTTATCTACCCTGCTCCTGGGTGACTTCAAATACCCAAACATAGTGTGCATGACCTATGCCACCTGAACATGAATGCACAAAGATTTGTCAGCTTTGTCAAAGGCAGTGCAGTGGATCAGCCATTCAACACTTCTACAAAGGTGGAAATCTCATGTACCTGGTCCTAACCAACATGAGTAGCCACTGTAGTACTCTTACAGTGCCATCCCCTTGGTAATATATGACCACATAGCCATCACTGTTAAGGTCACCATCTCCCCTGCCCCCCTTTACAGTGTTAAACAGACTGAACTGTACACAAATTACTATAAATCCTCTCAGAGCAGGTATAAGTAGCTGTACAGCCAATGTCCCATTTGTTGGAAATAGCAGCAGTGTCCAGGCCCACACCACAACACTATGTGGGCACCTACATAGCTGTATGGACTCAGAAGTACCTGACAGGACAGCATCATCTCCCAGAAGATAGGGTAAATGCCTGTGGTGGACAGCAGCAATACACAAATACCATAATAGGTGGAAACAGTTGCTGGAAGGGCCAATAAGAAACAGGTGCCACATTGTGAGCAATGTCACCTTGGTCTGCTCAAGTAAATAAGGGCACAGGTGATGTACCCTAAAGCTGTCTTTGAGTGCAAATTGGACACAGCCACAAAGGCAAATCACTAGGCCTTCCACACATGTGTCTGCAATTCCAGAGGCAACACACAAATCTGCTCTGTAGTGGTGGTCATTAACACCACATGCACATATGGCATAGTGGAGGGAACCGGCTGCAGACAGTTGAAGTGTAAACACCACTACCCCTGTCCCCCTGAGTAGTACACATGTGCAAGTACAGCACCTGCCGCCCTTCCTTCATCACCAGGAAGCAGGTCCATAATGCCCTCTCAAAGGCAACACATAGAGGTCTTCATAGGCATTATATCATCACTGGCTGCATCCCACATGAGCACAGGCATGGGCTTTCAAATCCATTCCACACTGTAGTCAACCACAGCCTGAGCACCACTGTAATCCCATCTGCACAGAGGACAGCCAGTGTCATTCCTTAACACAAAGGTGGAGAAATCCACCAACCCAGCTAATATTAAGCACATCAGCCTAACTGGCCTGCTCTGCAAATCCATGGAAGGCAATATCAAGGACATTATGAAGAGGGACATCGGCAACATCACAATGCCTGGGCCCACACATCATGGTATTGTCAAAGGGAGATCAGGCCTGTTAAACCTGATTGACCCCTCTGCAGTGGTAAACAAACACAGGTATGAGGGGAAGATGGTGAACAATGCCTACCTTCACCTAGCCCAATCCTATTGCACTAATCCCCAGGTGGACAGGATGCATACCCATACACAGCTAGGCACCAATCTGTAGTTTACCAGATGGGTAGCTAACTGGCCCAATGATAGTATCCAGTCAGCCAAAGTAGTAGAACCCACCTCGCATAGTAGATTCATCCACAACAATGTACCCCAAGGATTGGTCTTGCGGCCTCTACTGTTTGAGACATATGTATCTGAGGTACAGGACAAAAGAAGTGGTTGTGGCTGACCAGGTGTACGGATGCCTGCAAGCTGCCCACTGTCTTACATTCTCCTACTGATGTGATAATCACCCAAGAGGCACTCACCCACTTATTGACTGGTACAAGAAGCATTACTGCAAACAGAAGGCCAGGAGAGGCATCATTCCCCCTAAGTATGACATTAATAAATTACTGAGCAAGCAATCAGGTGTGAGGCAACTTGTGCACTGAGGTTGGTAGCAACCTGGCAGGTTCCCACCATGTGGGCACCATTCTACGGAAGGCTGTCTACATGGCCCACCTCACAAATATGGGTATGTCATAGGTAGGCCATAGGTAGATGTAAAGTAAGGGCAGACCCTCTACAGTATTGAGCAGTACTGCTACAAAAATAGAAGTTTATGCAGTTGTTAACATACTTTTCTTGTCTCCCCCCACCCCTCATCTGCATCACTAATTATTAGTCATATAGTGCTGGTATATTTTTACCAAACCTAATGTTAACACATGTGTTCCATTATTGTTCATATAATCAGTTGGTTGCATGTTAACATACCTTGTTCAAATACCATTGTTGGCAACCTATTTGCTATCATTGTTACAGGCATGCTGCTACAATGATTACTGTTTTTCCAGTTATGCATGTATTCTGTTTGCTATGCAACTCTTTCACATCTGTTGTTTTGGGTTAATTTGAACACCCATGTATGCCTTTAAAAGTAATCTTGAAATGTTTTGTTCATGACTAAGCAGCATATCTTGGAAAACCTCAATACCATAGCACATTTGAGAAGGCCGATCCCAGCTGATCCATCTGTCCCACCCCATCTGGCAGCCACCCTGAAACTTCATCTTCTGCAGGCCGTACACCACCTAGGCATGGGCATGAAGATGAGCCTGTGATCCACCATCAGTTCTGGGGTATGGTGTGCAGTGTCATCTGCTCTGAGTTGGGTGGCCAGCAGCATCAGATGGAGGGCTGCCTGGTGCACCTTGAGGAGCAGGCTGCCCCTTTTGTCCAGCCCCCAGCACAGCCACTGTTGGGGCTGTGAAGGTGCAGTCATGACTACCTGCAGGTGAAGACGTCAGTCCCACCATATTCAAATGGGGGCTCATGAGCACCTGATTCCCAAACACCCTCCCTGTCCAAAGTGTTTATCCCCACGTGTCATACACCACCCCTGTCTACTGTCTTGTCTGTCTTATCTGTCTCCCTACCCAAGCTATCTCCCCAGACATACCTACAATCCTTTCCCAACACCCCACTCTCACCTTAACAAAGAAAAAAATGGCATCTGTCCTCAAAAAGATTATCATCCCATACATATCTGTCCATTTCCCACAGGTGTCCACTGGACACTTGTAATCAGGTCCAACTGGCTGGACAACACATTTCTGTTGTCCTCACCACTCTCACTGGGGTTTGAGTGCCCAAATTCATCTCCAAATTCTGTATAAATGCACATCTGTTGCTGTATTACAAATGGACAGCTATGGACCTTCCCTACACCCATCCTGCACATCCCTAGCTATCTTTCATATTGTTTTTCCCTCTGCATGCCACTTTCCCACCACTTTCCTATAATCCCTTTTCTTTTCTTTGTAAAGGGATTAGTGCAGGTGTTATTGGGAGTAAGTAGGAGTAAGTAAGCTTGCACGATGTTAAGTTAAGCCAAAATGGATTGAGCATCTCTACGGCTAACCATATCTTGTCATCGCTTAGCTTCACACAAACCTGTGCAAATCCACTGAAAGCCACTTAAAACGACTTTAATCACAATGTCTCTATCAGACAATGCTCTGCCTAGCAACAAAATAGCCACCCCTGCCAAGTCTTAAACCCAGGGCCCCATACACTATAATCTGAGCAATGTATCACTACACCATTTTAACAGAAGGCATGCGCTATGCTTTTTCAAACATACCATTCAGTAGAGTCATTCAACAGTAGGGAAAAAAGCTGTTTGGAATCTCAGGTTTTGTATATATACACATATGCAGATATATATATATATATATATATATATATATATATATATATATATATATATATATATATATGTGTGTATGGAGATACATATATATATATATATATATATATATATATATATATATATATATATATATATATATATATACACACACACACATATATATATATATATATATGTGTGTGTGTGTGTGTGTGTGTGTGTGTGTGTGTGTGTGTGTGTGTGTGTGTGTGTGTGTGTGTGTGTGTGTGTGTATATATATATATATATATATATATATATATATATATTTATTTATATACATAACATGTAGCGCAGTCATACCTCAGAACCATACTTCTCAACTTCTTAGTGAAAGACATCTGGGCAAAGGCTGTCAAAATGGGGGGACAATCGGCCAAACGTAGGGATGTACTTTAAATATTGCCATTAGAAATGTAGACAGTTGGAAGAATAACAGGGTTTGTTTCAGCATACATTTTCAGAAGGATATGAGGTCTGACACTGAAATATATGCCAACATTTACTGACAAAAATCCTCAAATTATCACAGTGATTTACCAGAGAAATACGAATAATTTGTGGACCAGACCAAAAATATGAGCAATAAACCTGGACATTCCGAAACAATCCTGACAGTTGACAGGTATAATCAGAACCCCATAATGCATCCACTTTGGACTAAGCCTGACAAAGTGGTTGGGGGATGCCATGAACATGGGGACATATCTGAAATACTTGACAAGATAAGCTGAGACAGTTGCTGCAGTAACACTGTCTGTTCTATCATTATTGACTGAAATAGCAGAAGTCCAAGACTCAATTGTTTCTCATTAGTTAGTGACTAAAATCCTCACATCATCCTAGTGATTTATCACAAATACACAACAGTTATGGGGACCAAACCAAAGATATGAGCCAGACAACTGGACATCCTACGAATATCTGGACATAGTATGACGTTAGGGAAACCACACTGACCTGCTAAGCATGTCACCAAGCACCATCCAAACTACAGTCAGACTGACACAACACTACCCCAAATCAGCTATGGGGAATTACACATGCAGTTCCAAATATATCAGGCACAGTAGTGAAAAACAGAGACCAGTGTGAAAGTGCATACCCACAATCAAATCCACCACAGTCACAGTGACATACTGGTAAGCCAAATGAACACTAGAATATAACGACTGTGTGAACAAAAATATCATGTTTGCCACTCACACACTACCCCTACATATACTGACCTAATTCACAGTGTAGTAGGAATCCTGAGGTGGTAAGGGGAATGTCTCAGTCTGCTCCTAAAAATATATACAGCTGGTAGACCACCAGAATCTGGAGTGCCATGCACAGTCAGATAGGAAAGAAGCCATGACACTTACATCTACCCCCACCCTAATCTACAACCTACACTGCTAGACAATCCTGATAGTCTGTTAACAATTTCCAGACATACACAGACCTCTCAACTCATTTACTGACTGCAATCCCCAGAGTTTGCTACTGATTTGCCAAGGACAAAACCTGTCTGAAAAACAGACCAAAAATATGAGACACACATCTACACATTCAGTGAAACTCTGTACAGTTGAGAGATATGCTCTGTAGGATTTGCCACTGTGTTATACAGGTGAACAGCAACAATGTGTACATGGGTGCAGTGTGTGCTAGGTGAAGAACCATCACCTACTAACACTACTCACGTATTCCAGAGGTGTATATTAGTAGTAACATTAAGTGGAAATGGCTGCACTACATGATGTTGAGGGCCTATCCAGAGTGTGTATGCTGTGGTCTGTTGATGTGTCATGAATGTCACCAGTTGGCTATTGTGAGGTCTGTGTAATGCCTTTTTGCCACCTCACCTGTATGTGCTTGTGTGTGTGTGTGTGTGTCCATGTGTGCATGTGTGTGTGTGTGTGTGTGTGTGTGTGTGTGTGTGTGTGTGTGTGTGTGTGTGTGTGTGTGTGTGCGCATGTGTGCATATGTGTGCATGTGTATGCATGTGTGTGTGTGTGTGTGTGTGTGTGTGTGTGTGTGTGTGTGTGTGTACCAGCAAACCTTATAGTGTATGTATTAATTTACATATGTTGTCTTCCCCCTCACAGGTGGACATGGTGGCCATGGTCTCTCCTGCTCAGAATCTGATGTCAGTGTCTCTGCAGACTCTGACCATGATGGTGGTCCTAGTAAGGCACAGGTGGGATTGTCAGGGGCTGAATCTGTGCCATCAGTTGGCATCCTACAGTTGTCTACAATGTCCCTGCACACAGTCAGAATGCCCACACATACCCTGTCCCCAGCAGCCACAGATAATGGACAGTTGGCAGGTGTTGGCATGGAATAGGCTAGTGCGGTGACAATGGCAAGTGTGAGTGTAGACACTAGCCATAGCCAGAGTGCAGGAGAGGTCCCACACAGGTGGGTGGACAGGGGTGCTCAAAGCAGGACTGCTGCCCATCAAGCCACTGTCACAAGTGCTACAGCATGTGTCACCAGACACATGTTTCAGGCTGTCATGGATGCACAGGCACGTAGTGAATGCAACACCAGACAAATACTCTAGGTCTTGGATGCAACTCTTCCTGGCTTACGTGATGACATATGTGACCTTGTTGAGGCCACACATCAAAATACCAAGGTCATAAATAGATGTTGAGGTGTGACCTTGGCAATCCTCGACCATGGAATGTATGTGCTGCAGTGTGTGGTGAGAGATGGGCGTCAGCCATGTGGAAGTAGGTCAGCACCAACATCAGCTGAAAGTCTACATGGCCATGCACCTTTGCACTCCTGTAGTGGCAGTCCCACCAGCAGTACCAAAGGGTGGGTGCTGTCCACACCACAACAGAGCAAACCATGGGCATGTGGTCCTGGCCGGTCCAGTCAGGGACATGAATCCAGCTGACAGCAGTGCAGTCACCATCAGGGAGTAGTACTGCATCTGGCCTTGGGCCTGGTGGCACCAGTGAGACCCCTGGAATGACCAGTTCACATGTCTGTGGCCAGAGATGGTGAACTGCAGACCCTGCCATGTACGGTCCACAGCTGTCCAACATACCCCTGTGTAGGGCAGCCACATGGTGTGACTGTTTGCATACAAACACACACAGCCAGGTCACCTCCAGACAGACAGACACACACACACACACACACACACACACACACACACACACACACACACACACACACACACACACACACACACACACACACACACACCACCTCTGCATGGCCCATTCATAGAACACGCCTCCAAACATGATGTCAACCATATGGCCCAGCCTAGGCTTCTGGCAAACCCACACCACACCCTGTGCATATGATGATACCTGTGCCACATCCCTGCCATCCATACCACTGATGCAGGGACATGCTAATATGGTTCTGAAGCACAGGGTGAATTAAGTACAATTTAGCTATGTAATGCTGTGCAATGTGCTGTCAGCTGGCATTTGTAATGGGTACACTTCAGAGTGTGTGTACCTTTTCAGCCATGATACATTATTGGTGTTCTTAAAACTAACTGAATGTAGTCTCACATGCTGTATTCTGTCTGTGTTCTACGTGTCTGTGTGTCAGCAGGAATTGGCCCTGTAGACATTGCCAATGAGGGGTATAGCAGAGTGGTAACACATTGATCATGTCAGAGCCGAGGTACAGCTGTATATGTACACATTTACCAGATTTGTGTAACAGTTATTACATGTGCCACAGAGTTTATAGGGCTGAGGGGTGTATACAGGTAAGTCTATGGTGGTTGATGTAAGCAGCCTTTGTAAAGTGGACAATGGTAAGTGTAGTAGGTGGAACACACCTCAGATTGGTAAAACCCATATCCACAGAGGATATTGTGTTGACAAAGCACACAAAGAATAGTGTTCCCACAAACACACACATATACACACACACACACACACACACACACACACACACACACACACACACACACACACACACACACACACACACACACACACACACACACACACACACACCCACAGGGTCCCAGTTTCCAGTTTTGGGTTTGGAACCCCTACCCACCTAGTTAGTGGTACTACAGTGTTAGGTGGTTATCGCAGGTGGCATAGAACTAATAGTATGATGACTGTTCCAAGGTACCTGTAAAGTGAATAACATCATCTGCCCTTGTAAGGTATGTCAATGGGGGGTGTACTGGGTGTGAAATGACTCATTAGACTGTCACCTACAAGTCTACAGACTCACAAACTCTGCTATACACACCAATGTACACACAATTACTAGTACTGACATTAGCAGCCCTGCCTACCATGTTATTCATTCCATACTGTTACATAGCTGTTGAATGTGGCACAGGGCTTATAGAGCTGAAGAGTGTCCAAAAATACCTCTATGGTGGATGTGAGCAGTGGCCCTTGGGATGTGTACATGAACAATGGCCTTTGTAAAGTGGACCTTGGAAGTGTACCGGGAGTATCATGGCCTAAAATTGTAAACCACAGCCACCCGATGGATATAGTTTTCACTCAAACACACACACACACACACACACACACACACACACACACACACACACACACACGCACACACACACACACACACACACACACTCAAACTGCCAGGACTGAGATTAGAACTCCTACCTATCTAGTTATGCTATGACAGCATTATGCATTTATCGCATGTGTCACAAAGCTTACAGGGTGAAGAGTGTCCCAAGGTAATTCCAAGGTGAGCAACATCACCGGGCCTTGTAAAGTATGGCAATGGGTGATATATTGGTTGAGAATGGACCCAAAATACTTGAACCTACAGTTATACACACTTACACAGTGGCGGCTAGTGACTTCAAATCAAAGTGGGGCTGCAGGAGACAGCTGAATGGGTAGGGTCAATGGGAAGGGGTACAGCCAACTAGAAAGGGGAGGGGCTATGCTCAAAACCACAAAAACTGTAACTTTAATTAAATACGCTACTCTGGGTGCCAAACCATCATTATGAGAGTCCAATCAAGACAAAATGAATTGTAGAAAAAATATTTCAATCCATTGGCTGCATGGCAGCTTACTTACTATCTAGATGGAAACAAAAAGGCATGAAAAAATAAATTACTTTTTAAATACATTACTGGAATGCCAGTCAAAATCAAGTACAAGAAAAACAAGCAGCACTCAACTCAAACCACTTCTTCTTGCACTGCAGTTCTAATTATAATTTATATTCAGCTTTATTAAAGTACCAAGTAACATGCTGAAAGTAGCAATCTCTGTGATACCCCCACTTGTAAAAATGTTTGTTATCCAAAAAAGACCTGCTGCCTGACAACAACTATCTACTTGTTTCATGGGGACAACATGATCAAAGTAAAAAATGAAAAGCAAACAAGAAACAAGCTCAAGATACATTGCTTAAAGGATTACTGCACAAATTATGGACCACACATGATAGATTGGCATTCTGTTTAGTTTATAGGTAAAGCCTGCAAAGATGACTTCAAGTCTCCAACAAATGTAATGAGCTTCTTAAAATAATGTAATCCTGTCCTTTATTACAAATACTGTCATATGCATTTCAATACCCAAGGCTTATACGTTATCTAGTTATGTAAGTTAAGTATTCTCTGCATGGCAACAACAGAAAAGCTTTCATTGTTGGCAGTTCTTTAACAGTATGCTTATTAAAGCTTACTTGCATCTTACAATCTCAGACAAGCTTAACTGATGGCCATTAAAGCATTGCTACTTAAACACAGAGCAACAGGCACTTTCTGAATAATAATAATCATAAATCAATAGTATAAAAATATGACAGAAACCAGAACATTCTGCAAAATCAAGGACAGATGAAAAGCTACTGTAGTACTTGTGTTTACCTTGGATGGGGGGATACTCTGCACATTTACATTGCGTAACTACTCCTTGCCTTGCTTGGACACATCCAGAGTCACTACATAGGAGAGCAGGGTGCAACAAGTATGTCATAACTTGAAATGTCTCTGGCTGACTGTGATGGCCCTGACACATTTGTCATAACTCTCAACCTCAGAGCAAGAAGTCTGGACAAAGCCATACATAGAAGTGGGACACCATGCATAAAAGTGGGACAAAGGCCCAAAAATAAGGACAATTTTTAAATATTGCTCTTATAAGCTTAGAAAGATAATACAATAGTAGATCTTGCATTAGTATGAATTTTCTGAAAGGTATGAAATCTGAAACTCAAATGTTTGTCATTATTTACTAACTTCAGTCTTTAATGATTTGCCACTAATTTCCCAAAAAAATCAATTTTATGAAAAACGGACCAAAAATGTGATGCAAAAATATAAAATCACCATACAATACAGCTGGGAACCTGTCAAAGAAGGGACACATTTTTAATATTAGTACTGCTAACCTGAGCAACTGACAAAATAAAAAAAAAATCTACATGCATTTCTGAAATAAAAGTAATCTATAACTCTGATTATTTGTTATTTATTAATTGTAAACCCTCCATGTTTTCTTCCAAAATTATTATCTCATCTTTCAAAAAAGATCCTTTACATGTAAAACAAAGTGGCACCTTCTCATCCTCCAAGATGAACCTGAACCTTAATTAAAACTCCTAGCTTTCTTGTTATGTGTAATGATTATAACTTAAGATTAAAGGTAGAAGGATTTTCCATCAGAAATAGGAAGAATATTTGCATCAAACCTCTCTGAGATTAATGAAGTTCCAGTTGGAAAGTGCAGCCGTTGTCAAGGACAGTTTGAAAAATGACACTAGCAGTACAAAGATAAAATTACAGCTGTTTCATAGCTGTGCTCAATAGTTACTCCTTCAGACAAAATCTGACAATCAAATTTAAACTTTTGACAAAAACCTGAAAGAGAGAAAATACCCAATGCATCAGAATTTTACAAACTGAGAATTTAATTGAAAAACATATATGCTTGGAGGATCACCCTACATAAAACAGAGAAATAAATACTGCAAAATTTAATCATGTAATATAGTATAAATTCATAGTGGCAAAGACCAACACCATGTGCATCAACTGGTGCTTACCGAGAACAACTGACTCAAACATTTGTGAAGCACAATTGACGTGCTGTGGCCACTTCTAGAGACAGACCTGGTAGAGTGTGAAATACAGATTAATAGAACGTTGAAGAAAACAGGGATGGATACAATATACACATTCAGCCAACAATGCCTGACAAAGTGGGCATTACAGGGAAATAATGTTGATTAGCCAGTCTTGTCTTTCACTCACTGGTCCTATTTCAAACATTTACTAACTGTCCTCCTAATCACTGGTTGCTGAACATAACTGGTAAATCTTCCAATCTGAGGAAACAAAGCTAATATTTAAAACTCTATCTTAACATTCATACCCTGACAATCCTGAACTATCTCCACTGACTTTTTTCTAACTGATATAAATGGAAATGTCAGTGCAACTTTATTGCGGTAGGAGAAGTGAAATTATTTTTGATAGGTCAACGCCATATACAATTTACACAATCTTCATCATTAGTAGACCTATATAGAACTAAAATATACAGAAGACATTCAATAAAAAAATCCACAACATCTCTGTTTCACATTATATTGACCAACTTTCCAGAAAGATTTAAATCACTAACAGTATAACCAAGCATACTCAGTGAGTGCACTTAGTGACCACTGGCCTATCCTTCCATGTTTGTCCTCAGGTAACAGTAAACCACCACCAAGTAAAACAAATGGTCATCCATTTCCAGCTATAATGGAGATCAGAGTATATAAACATCTTGCTTGAATAGACATGTCTCACTTACACAGTATCAACATCGCTAACACTGCTTACAGTATTTCATCTGAACACCTCTATCTGTTCCAAACAGCCTTTCCCCAGTAAATTGATACAGTCTCAGCACCAACACCTTCCACTTAAACAGATGGACTTTGCCTGGATAACTTTGAAAAGTACTAATTAATCTGCTAATAAGCAAATGCATTTAAATCTGAGAAACTTTGTAAGAAAGGTGGCTAAGAAACAAACCCAAATCAGACCGCAGTACAAACTGATAAAAGGCATGACTAGACAATTCCAGGTCATACTAATCAAAAATAAAACGATTGTCGGGCATAAAGAATATCCCTGTTTATAAATCCCTCTCAGCTCGCAAAATCCTCATTTCTCTTTAACCCTTCTACCGCTTCATCTTTCCCTCAGTAATCTCAGACTGTAATGCTCTTGGCAGTCGACCTAAATTTTGCATTAGAACTCTCCTTGCTAGATCGATGCTAGAGCTAGATCGATGCACAATCTCCTATTAAAATTACAGGACAGCAAGCTACGTACTTAGGAGGATGCTCACCTCCAGTGCTTTGCTCTGTCTTAAATACGCTTCCATATTTGCACAGCCTCATCCAAACTACATGTACTATCCTAACTGAATAAGTATGCTGCCTAATTGTTATAACCACACACACACACACACACACACACACACACACACACACACACACACACACACACACACACACCTTACCTGGGTCCGGAAAGTAATCCATTCAAAGCTCTAATCCGTCTCACACACCAAGCACTCCATTCTCTCAGCAAAGGGTCCAGAAAGCTGTAATCCATCTTGCAGCACTATTCCAACTCCATTCTACTCATAACAAACCCACGCTCGACGTAACTCTTCCCTGCAGGAGAACTTACCTCATTCCTGATTGGTTCTGCACTTGAATCCCTGCTTACTTCTCTCCCGATTGGTCCTGTCTGTGGCTCAAGCAGTCTGGAGCTCCTCTCTTCTGTGCATGGCATCTTGGGCATCTGCAGGGCAGAAAATACCTTCTCTGCATCTGGACTATCTGAGCGGCAGTCAGGGTTCGCAGAGATTCCTGGGCATCTGCGGGGCAGGGCAGTGTGTTCGCGCATGCACGGTAGCTGGTACTCCATGAAAATAGAAAAATATTATATATTATATTTTTAAAGTTTATGTTTAATGTTTTTATTTCTTTTTATTTCTAGGTGGGGGGGCTGCAGTCTGGCAGACCAATAGCACGAGCCGCCCCTGCACTTACATACACAAATACACTCATACACACATTTGCCAGGACTGAGAATAGAACCCCTACCTAACTAGTTATTTGTACTATAGTGCTACGCAATTATCACACGTGCCCCAGAGCTTGTAGGGCTGTAGGCTGCCCAAAGGTATTTATAAGGTGACCGACATCAGCAGGACTGCTAATGTAGGACAATGGAAAGTGCACTGGGTGTGAACAGGCTCAAAATCTTTAACCTACAAACACACAAATACCCTTTTACATTTGCCAGGACTGAGATTAGAACCCCTACCTAACTAGTTATTTGTTCTATAGTGTTATGCAATTGTCACACACAGCACAGAGCTTGTAGGCCTGTAGGCTGCCCAAAGGTACTTCCAAGGTGACTGACATCAGCAGGACTTCTAAATTTGGGCAACGAGAAGTGTAATGGGTGTGAACAGATTTAAAATCTTTAAACTACAGACACACGCACACACGCACACATGCACACACGCGCACACACACACACACACACACACACACACACACACACATGCAAACACGCACACACGCACACACACATACACACACACACACACATATACATAGGTGATGTGATATTCCATCCACCACTTCAGTACCATCAGACAGTGAAGCTCATCTTCATGCTGGCACATGCCAGTGGTTACAACTGGTATACAACTGTCTGCAGCAGGGCATCACTCTATGCCATTCAGTGTATCCCTGTGTATGACTGACTCTGTGTGTGTGTGTCTCCCTATGTGTCTCGCTCTATCACTATTTGTCCCTCTCTTCCCCATGTCTATGTGTGTATATGCTTGACATATTGTAATATGTTGCCCATATGTGTGTGTGTGTGTGTGTGTGTGTGTGTGTGTGTGTGTGTGTGTGTATCACATGCAACATATACTGATATACCACATATGTGCCAACTACAGCTGGCTGTGGGTAATCCTATTTGTTGGGTATGTGTGGAGACAGTTAGGTTTACATAGCTGTGTGTATGCAAATACATTTGCACAATACACAGATATATAGTCCAATGTGGTTTCAGACATGGGCTTCACTTTTCTAAGTGTAGGAGCATGATCAGTATGATCTTCTATAGTAAGTGTGAGAATCCATTCCAGGGATAGTTGTGCTCCAGTCCGGGGTGTTGTGTGCTACAGCCATACCTTGCAACCTGTTTGTACAAGATATCTGGAGATAGGCTGCCAATATGGGGAAATACAGGGCCCCTGTAACTATTGCTCTTATCAATGTATGATTTGCTTGAGTTACAGGGTTTGTTTTAGAAAGCATTTTCTGACATATGTAATGTTTGACACTGTACTGTATTGTGTCATAACCTACTGACAGATATACTTGGATCATCGCAGTTATTTACCAGAGAAATACAAGATGAATGATATGCAGACCTATATTATGAGGTAAAGGCTAGACATTCTTGCACAATCCGGCCAGTTGGGAGGTGTGGCTACAGCTGATTGACTGATGAAGCTGTGTTAAAGGTCCAGCACCTTGGTGATATACTGGCTGGGGATCTCCTGGTTGTGCAGTATTCTTCTTATCTGAAAGGTCATATCCTGGTGTGATGTGGCCATACCTGTCAACTCTACAGATTCTCACAGATTATCCAGATTCATGACTCATACATCTGGTCCGTTTCCCTTAACATTGTGGTTTTCTAGCACATTTGTTGCAAATCAGTCAGTTGCAGTCAGGGAATAATAACAGAACATTACACCGACAAAAAATGAGTAAAGTCCTGAAAGTAAAAACTAGAAACCCAATGCTGGACAATAGAAGGTACACCAGAATACTCACAACTAGTATAAACAGAATCCTTCTCTTTAATAATATTAACGCAATCAAGATAATAAAACACAGTGTTTTCATTTGAAAAATCATCAGACGTCTTCAGATACAACATTTGTTCCATCATTAACCAGTATATATACACAATTGTATAGACCTCCCCTCTAAGTAATTAAACAATTAGCTTAAGTGATTAAATTAAAAAACAAAGTTGTAAGCTTGATGGACAACATAACTTGAAACCAATCAAATGATTATAAAAGGTTCATGTAAAATTGTGAACATTAACATGTTACATTGTAATTTAAAGTCTAAAATATAGTACAAACTCTAAAATCATGCCATGTTGAAAATAATTACTATACTAATAATATTACCAGTGATTAGAATATTGTTGTTACAGTTTAGCTAATCTAAGTTTTAATAGCAGTGTAAGGGAAATGCTGTCATTTAAACCTGGAAGTTTATTAGCCTCCAGAAAAATTTGCCAGTAAGTTTCTCTGTATGCCAACTTGGATTTCCAAGGTCCCCCTCTTGGGTCTTTTTGGACTGTCTCAAATACAAATAAACAAAAACTTGCATTGGGGCATGCCAGAGAATGTCTGTATAAGGCATTATGATTGTTGTTGTTATTTATATTATTCATGTAAATAACCAAAAAAAACCCCACCAATGTTGCGAGTCCTCAGTAAAATTTAATGAAATATTGTTAATCGCTTTCATCAACAAGTATGACTTCTTCAGAACAAAAAACAATCAAACATAACAAGTTTAAATACATAAAACCAGTCAACCATTGGTTCAAATCTACCCAATGTTATCAAAAAAGAGTTCATAGCTCATGAATATATAATCAACCAAAATGCCTGCAGTTGTGACAATTTTCCAAAGAATAAAACCGCAAAAAAGGGGCATATCAAAATTACAGCAAGGCAACTCAGCACCACAAGGGTCATCCCAGGTGGAAGATGATATGGATGCCATAAAGTGTAAACACAACATTCAATACACTTTAGACGGATTTAACATACACAACTATACTGGGGTCACTATTACAAAATAATTTTTTTCTTTATTTTCCAAAGGGTTTAAATTTGTTCCAACTGGAATACCTGATATAGCTACTGTGATGGTTGATTTACAGTTGTATTTTAGAAAACTGAATCTGAATATTATGTTTTCTGATAAAACTACTAGAACTAGTTCCAAAGAAGTCCCTAAAAAAGTAGTGTTTTGAACCTCCCCTTACACCCACTTGTTATTGCCTATGAAAAACTAGTAAAGGATGATATATATATAAAGTGTGGGGAGAGAAGAAAAAAATATTTTCAAACTTAAATCTTGAAGAAATAAATCTTATAAAGACTTTAAGGGACGACAAGGGAATACGTATAATGACACCTGATAAAGGTGGTGGAATTATTCTGTATAATTCAGAGGATTACACAAACACAATGCAAAACATTTTACTTAATGTCAACAACTATTCTTTATGTTCTAAAAATGAAATTCATATTTCATACAATAGATTGGACAGTTATTTGTATGAATATCTCATGGATCAAAAGATATCTAAAAGTGATTATGATTTTCATTTGAATAAACACCCTAAGATACCGGTTCTTTTTGGTATACCGAAAATACACAAGAACCTGGAAAAAACACCTTTTAGGCTGATTGTTGCAGCTGCAGGCTCCAAAACACACAATATGGCAGTATATATTGACAAAAAATTATAATACATTATGGAAAAGTTTCCACATTTACTTAAGGATTCATGGGATTTCCTAGGGCAAATAAAGGAAGAATTGTGGGCTCCTGAAGCTATATTTTAACTATAGATGTCCAGGATTTATTTTCATGTATTCCTAAAGAAGAAGGGTTGGGTTTCTTTGAAGACATACTTTTTGCCCATTCATCCTTTACCACAGATGAAATTCTGTTGATATGTGAACTTATGAATCTTGTATTAGAAAACAACTACTTATATTTTGAAGGTGAATATTTTCAACAATCAAAAGGAGTTGCTATGGGAGCAGCCTGCGCCCCCTTGTATGCAAATGTAGTTTTTCTGGGATGGGAAACCAAACATGTATTTCAAAGTGAATTTTTCCTATCCAATATTATATTCTACGGTAGATTTTTGGACATTATTTTTATATTATGGAAAGGGGGATTAGATAAAATACCTGTATTTATCCAGTACCTGAATGAAACTACAAATTTTTTTGAAATTCACTTTTCAGTTTCATGAAGAAGAGATCAATTTTTTGGATACCAGGATCATTAAAGCCCATGAAAAGTACATTTCCAAAATCTACCATAAGAATACTTTTTGTAATAGCTATTTACATTTCAATAGTCATCACCCCATTTTCCAGAAGAAAAGTATTATTAAGGATCAGGCTATCAGAATAGCCAGGATGACCCCGTTGAAAAGTGATGTGATCAACGAGTTTGAATTTTTAAGAAATATGTTTCTAGAGAGAGGTTACCCTGGCTATTTCATAGACCCAATACTTTCTGATGTTCTTGAGAAATGGGGTAATACATATATGCCTTTGTTGGGTGGAGGTGGTGATCATATTAATAATTTAGTGAAGGGTTTGGAAGTTAAGAATCCAACTGACTTTCAACAAAAGGTTGTGTGATACAGTACAGCCCCCTACATTCTCAGATTAAGGGAATATTAATTAAAAATTGGAACATCTTCAAAGCTAATAGTGAGGTGTTCCGAATACTGGGTGACAAACCTACATTTTCTACAAAAGTAGGACCCAATTTAAAATCCCTATTAGAGAAAGGTAGTACTATCACAAATATCCAGGACAAAAAAGATGGAAGTAAACCCTGTGGCAGGTGTTCCTATTGTTCCTACATATTACAAGATAGTTCTATTACTATTGATAATCAGAGAAAAAGCTAAGTTTTTTTAAAAAGTGGAAATTGTTTTTCCAGTAAATTAGTATACATAGCTAAATGTAACACCTGTCCTTCGTTTTACTTTGGTAAGACGGAGAGATTATTCAAGACTAGGATATACGAACACCTATACGATATTAAAAACAAAAAAGACACAAATGCCCTATATAAACACAATACTTCATGCATTAATTTTGTAGGATTTAAGTTTGCCATCCTTGATTTTGTATTTGTCGAAGTGAGAGGTGGTGACTGGTAAAATGTATTATACAAGAAGGAGCTTTTGTGGCAGCTAAGGTTGGCTGCAGACTTTCCACCAGGTTTAAATGAACATGTAACAATTCTGCCTATTTTGAAAGAAAAGACAACTGGTTTAACAGTATTAAATTGCATAAAACTTGTTGAAAAGAAAACAACTTAAAATCCACCTACAGGTTTACACTAATGGAATAAATTTAAGAAAAATATTACTAGACTACGTATATTTTTACATCTTTCAGGTTAACATGATCATGTTTAATAAGTAATACTTAGCAAGCAGTTTGAAACAATTGTATACATTTAATAGAGTAGTGAGCCTTTTTGAGGATTTTTGTTGACCATTGTTCAAAACAGATGTATATTTAATGTATTTGTTGCTAATGTGTTTTTAAAGTAAAAGGTTTTATTCTTCTGAAAACTGTCACAACTGCAGGCATTTTGGTTGATTATATATTAATGAGCTATGAACTCTTTTGTGATAACATTGGGTAGATTTGAACCAATGGTTGACTGGTTTTATGTATTTAAACTTGTTTTGTTTGTTTTTTGTTCCGAAGAAGTCATACTTGTTGATGAAAGTGCTTAACAATATTTCATTAAATTTTACTGAGGACTCACAACATTGGTGTTTTTTTGGGGGGGGTTATTTAGTTCTTTTCAGAGCACCAATTGCAGCATTCTTTTGGAATTTATATTATTCATGTGTTCGTATATTCTACAATTGAGTTGCCTCTCAGTTTTCCCCATGTAAAAAACTTTCATAGCCTTTACAACAAACCAGGTAAACTAACCCCGAGCTGTTACAGTTAGAATAACCATGGGAAGTTAGTACTTTTGTGTCTCGAGGTAACCAATACTTGTTCCTTATGTATAATGTAAGAACACTGGTTACAAGCCCCACACTTGTATGTTCCTTTACTTCTACGTGAATAAACAGTCCCATAGTTGGCCTTTTCTAACAGATTTTTAATATTTTTGTCCTATTCTAAATACTACTTTTATAGGTTTGGCCTTTAAATTTGGCAAATCTGTAAATTCTAAGGATATTTTATAGTCCTTTTCTACTATGTTTTTAATCAGGTATGCACTGCCACTAAAGTTGGTTGTAAATGCTCTGTTGTCTCCCATATTGTTATTGGTTAAAGACCCATGCTGATTGTTGAACTGAAGTCCTTTTCCCGAAATGGGCTTATTCCTACCCTATGTAACCTCAATATTGATGTTCCATATTAAGTCACTGGGATAACCATGTTCTGTGAACATTCGTTTCAATATTATACATTCCTGTGCGTAGTCAACGTCCATTGATGTTGTTAAATAAAACTGTAAATGTTACTCTTCCAAGGTCTCAGGCTTGCATGAATACAATAGTCGGTTCACTCTTGTAATATACTTCTTTGTTCTTCTTGCAACTTTTACTTTAGCAGCTGTGTCTTATCTCTGATACATTCACAAGGTCAATTATCTCAGAGGAAGGAATAAGAATATTCAATGCTTTATACATTTAATTTTCCTGACCCAGCAGATAATCATTAGTGGAAAAACAAGCTTGCTAAGCTGGCTACTGCCAGGGTCAGAGTTCAAATACACTGCAGCTCCAAAGCTTCAAGCAATTACATGTAAAATCATTCTTATTGCCATATTGTAAATAGAATAAAATGCATTATATACTATTTGCTTTTAAACTAGCACTTTATACATGTTCAAATACATATTTTTCTAACATTTTCCTCCTTTTAATACTTTTTATTCTATTCAGAAACATAAACAATGTTATATCGACTTTTAACTAGGCAAGTCATTTAGTTTATATTAATCAATAGTTCCAATTCAATGTCTTAGTACAAAGTTTCAGTTACAGATATATCAACAAAATCTTTGACTAATCTTTTCATACAGGGGATCTAACAGACACATGCTCCTAATAGGAGCAGACCAACACAAATAGCAATCAAAATATTCATTAGGATAGAACCCCACCCACCAAACAGACCCTGGAAACAGTGGGTTTGGGCCTGACCTCTAGGTGATCATTAATTTAGTGTCGATTGTCTGGTATAGCACAACAGTTCTCATTGCATTCAGTCCATATGCTGGAAATATTCCAGCCCAGGATATAACACTGTTACTCAAGTCCATATGAGTCAATTTTTCTTTATCTTTCACGGAATGATGGTTCTTCCAACCATCTTACCTAGAGGTAATTCTGCAGTATGCCTTATAGCTGGAACCAGATAACCCAAAAACAACTGCCGGACCAATTCTCAGGTAGCCATTTGTATGCTTTTTTAGTTCTGAATGAAACATTTTCTTGTCTATAACAGGCAATTGTTTATTAAGCTCAAATATGAATCATAATTTGCTACAAATAGTGCTTTTATCTTTAGTTTTAATATAGCATTTATAAGATACAGTTATGTACATCAACAGTCCTCCATATGCTGTTGGTATGGCAGTACAAACCCAGCAATTTGAAATGTTCATAGTCTATAGCTAGGTATGTGTTAAAGTTTGGATGCCAGTCTATAGACAGTTCATCACTTTCACTTGTGTGGTTATATGTATGAAGAACCACAACAAAGGAAAGTCATCACAATCATAGTCAATAAATGCATAGTTAGTAAGATGATTAAACAATATCTTCGGGTTGATCTGTATTTTTACTCATTTCGCTCTTGGCCATCCTGCCTTTGTTGTGTGTCAGTCACAAATCTGGTCTGTCTTTTATCTGAAAAGAGTTCAACTGCAAAACAGTTTTATTAGTATAACTAGCTAATGAGCTGTCAGCCTCTAGTTCTGCAGGCATGAGAGCTTTCCACTGTGGCACATAATATGCCCTTCCAAATATCACTTCAAAGGAGTCAAACCCTTTACATTTGGAACTGTTCTCATGCTCAGCAGTGCCAAAGGCAAACAGCAAATCCAATTCTTCTGTGTATCATCTACTAACTTCCTCAACTTGTTTTTAAAATTCCATTGTACCTTTCCACCAGTCCTGCAGACTGTGGGTGGATTCTTCAAGGAGATCCCAATTTGGAAAACATGTCTATAATTATTAGTATAGGAAAACTCCCTTGCTTGGGTTTGAATGCTCCTTGTGCATGATGTTTATTACAGACATGGCATGCTGCACAAATGTTGAGACATGGCACTGCCCATGGCTCAACAAAGCTGCATATCTAAATAAATTCAATATTGTTTTTTCTCTTTGGAGATATGCAGTCCATTTTCGAGATTGCACCTCGCTCCCATTTTGTTTCTCAGCTTTTGTAGTTAATGTCTGCATCGTTTTTAACATTTCTAAATCTAAAATCTCAGAGGGTTGTAATTCGGTTAAAAGTAAAGTTTCTGAGTCTGAGGCTCATTTACAAATAGCTACTTTAGTAGGTAACTGAATGGAATCATGATTAATCGGTTTGCCAGTAGATGTTATCATTCCCTATTTTTCCAAAAACATGCACTGTAGAGAAAGCATACTGACTGTCAGTATATATGTTCACACATTTATCTTTTCTGCTGCTTGAGCAGACAGGTTATGCTGTAAGGGTTGGGCTTCTAAAATCTCTGTATCTGTGACTACTGCATACCCTACTAGATTTTACATAAAATGTCACCTCGGCATCATCCAAGGGCATATCAGTAAGGTCTTGTCTGGGCAAAGTTATTTGCTCAATTTCCTGCAGGCAATGATGGATTTAATGTCAATTACCATATGAGGTTGGCTCAGCAATATGGTCATACATGAAAGATGTCTAGCAGGAGATAGATATGCTATTTTCTCTTGCAGTAAAATTATCGCGACTGCATGAGGCACTCTCAATGTGAGAGGGTGGAACAACACCACTGAGGCGAAGCCTGTACTGCCATTGCAGCTGCGACTACTGCTTGCACACAGTGAGGCAATGATCGTGCCACTGGATCTAACTGTGATGAATAGTAAGCATGTATCCCTGCTTACAATCTACGGTCTGAAAAAATCTTTGTGGTAATTTGGAAGTCCTAAAACTAGTGATGAAGCTATCAATTGTTTTAGTCTGCAGAAAGCTGCTTCTGCTTCAGGTGTCCATTGTAATACATCTTGTGCTGCCATTGGTGTTTTATATATTAAATCAGCCAGTGGAGCAGATTCTAAAGCATAGTTTGATATCCACCCAAGAAGGACATCATTTCCTTCTTGGTTGCTGGTTTGGGTGCCTGTAAAATCGCTATTTTTCTGTCTTCGCCTAATATTCTACCTTCATTGGATATTACATATCCTAGGTATCTAACCTCTTTTCTCCAAAGTTGTAACTTACTTTTGTTCACTTTGTGTCCTTGTGCTGCTAAAAATTTCAATAATGCATTGATGCTGGGTAGGGGCTGCTAGCAAGATGTCATCTACATAAAGTAGAATCTGACTACCTCCTGGTGGAGTAAACCCTGCCAGGTTGCTTGCCATTTCTTGTGCAAATATCGTTGGACTTTCACAATGTATATCTTTTACCCTGAAATGTAAATGCAAACCAATACTGGCTATCAGGATGTATAGGTATTGAAAAGAAAGCATTGCTTATATCTACCACAGTAAAATATTTTTGTTGTGGTTTTAAATCATTCAACAAAGTGTGTGGGTCTGGCACATTGCATTGTTTACAGCTTGTAAATCCTGTACCATCCAACAGGAAATAGAGGGTGTTACATGGTGAATCAAGAGATTCTACCTTCCTTGAGTAATGCTGCTATTATAGGCTTAATTCCTTGCTCTGCATCTTTCCTCAAGGGGTATTGTCTTTTATGTGGTCCAAATGCTGATTTTGGTGTAATAGTTACTGGTCCTGCTGTTTGAATAAGTCCTACATCTGATTTACCTGTTGACCAAAGAATATCTGGTATATCACACAAGGCTTTTTCTTCTTCTTCTAATAAGAATGCTAATCAGCTGGCTTCACTAGTTTGTAAGTGTACAGCTGGATGTGTCTGTGTTAGCCAATTCAATGTCTGTTTTTGTATTCCCTGTTCTGATAATTCTAAATCAGTTTGTTTTTCCCATCTTGTTACTTTTTCTCCTAAGTCTGCCCATCTCACATCCTTATTCTTTGTCAAGCTAATATGTGGTAGTCTATTAGATTTGTACAGTGTCATTAATTCCTGAGGTAGTGAACAGCTTACCACACTGTTTCAGTATCCCAATACAAGGTTCGTAATACTAATCTGTTAGCAGGATTTTTGAACAATTATTGCTCATATTCTTTATCAGGTCCTGGCATGCTACAGTAGTATAGAGTACAATGTAACAAATGCTGTTGGTCAGTGTCAAGGGAGGGGGCCTTACTGATGGCTACATTCATCATTGTCCTTGTTGTACCAGTAACCACAAAAGTATCCATTTGTCTTTGTGCTTCCATACCCTGCATAGTGGGAACTACCGCTATGCCAAATATCTGCATAAGATCTCTTCCCAGTAAGTTTACTGGACATTTTGCAGAAACTACAATTTTACTTTTCTGAGTCATGCCTGAAACAGGGTCAGTTATTGCTATATCATGGGAGTATATAGCTGTCCATTTGCTGCTTTCACTAATATATAGTCAGGTGATTCAGAATATTCTGGTAACTTTGAAGGGTGTATCAAAGTTCTGAGTCACACAAGAATTTCACTTCCTTCCTTCCACCAGAAGTGTAACTTCAGAGCTCCAAGCTCAGTAATGCCAAATCTAAAATTTCACTTTCTTCATCCTCTACATCTGCTTGCACTTCCTCTGTTCCTTCCACTACATTTCGTTTTGCCCTTTGTTTGTTTTCCTTCCCTAATGATTTCTGATTTTCATCACTATCATATAGTCAGTCCTCATCACCTTTATTTTCTGTAGTCACCTTTTATTTAGCCTGCAATCCCTTGCTAAATGTCCTTTCTTGCCGCACTTAAAGCACTCACCTTTCTTTTTCTCTCTTCAAAATCTTCTGACCTTTTGTCAGATTGTCTATTTCCTGGGTATTTTTCTTACCCTTTTACCTGACTGCACTACAAAGACCTCTGCTCCGTCTTCAGCTGTGAAGACCTGTGTCTTCATTTCTTTTTACTATTAAAGTGTCTTTCAGCATGTCTGGCATATTCAAGTAAGGCTTGTAGCCTACTTGTTCGATGATCTATCATATGCTTTGTAATAAAGCTACGGATAGGTGCAATGCAACCTTTCAAAACGCATTTTCAGTTGCTGTTCATATGAGGTATCATGTGTCTGATTTTCAGGAATAGCCATACCACTATGGTTATTGAAACATTCCAATAATCTACCATAGTACCCATCTACAGTTTCATTCTCTTGCTGTATGCATTGATTAATGCAAGTCCAATCTGCTCTAGGTTTCCATTTTTCAGAAATTCGGTCTGTAAGACCTTTGACTCTGTTGTCTAATTCTGCATCACTATGTGGGAGTGGTTTAAGCTCTGCATAGGATTCCAGGTGCCACAAATCATGTGCCAGTCTGGACCCACAATCTGTCTAACTACCTTTTCTACTTCTTCCGCATTCAAGTGGTAACTTAGTCTCATACCTTGTAAATCTTGTAAAAACTTTGTGTAATTAACTTTGATGAGGATATCTTCCAGTGTCCATGGTCTATATACTAGAAGAGTTGGGTCCTGCCCTTCCTGTCCTGCCTGAGGATTTGGTACATCAGTGGACAGATTTCTTCCTCACTCTCTTCTAGTGTATTTTTCCTATTTGATATAAGTCTGTGTCCCCTAGTGTTTTACGTGTCCGGGACCTAGTTTCAATAGGATCTCTAACAAATGGTTTTAGTACTCTTGTAACTTCAGGATAACGTGGAGGTGGACCAGCTTGTCCTCCTGCTTCATATCCTGAAAAAGGCATTGGAGGGGCCATCGCTATTACTGTATTATTATCCTCTTTGTCTAAAAATAATGTTTTTTTTTAGTTTTCTGTTCCTTCAGTTTACTTCCTCAATCCACCTGTGTGCTTGAGGAATGCCTATCGCCGTTGTTTTTGCCTGACCTTCTGCGTCAGACTTAAGCTGTTTTAAAAGTTTAACTAATGAAATCTTGTTTAATTTACCATCAAATCCGTATTTATTAACCCATTTTGTATAATACCTTACATTATCAGTCCGTTGTAATTGCATATATTTTGCGTCATCAGTTAGCGGATTTTTAGTGCACTGATTTCCCATTCTAAAAAATGTTACATAACCCTTTTCACCACGTGGTATTTCAGTTCCTTACACAGTTTATCTAGAATAACTGCCTACCTTATTCTGTTTCCCTGATCTCTGACAAAATATACAGTAATTTCCTTTTGTACCTGATCTGTATAACAAATCTCTGACAATGACATTTACTGTAACCTAGTCCCTGATCTAAAACAGAAAGGCAAATATTTTCCTAACTGAGCCTCCTGGCGACCAGTTCGAGACCGCTCTTCGCCGCAGTCTAGACAGTCGACTTTCTCGCCGCAGATCAGAAAGTGGCCAGCCTCTCAAGATGACAATTCAGTCGGAGGTCTTTGTGTTTCAAGAAGAACCGTTTTGGTAACTTCACCACCGATACACTCTGATCTGCAGCTTACCAAGGGAATTCCGGTTCAAGGAGAACCAAACTGTTAAATAAAAACAAATGATAACAACACAGGAGGCTCAGATGCAAACTAGTGTACACCAGGAGGCAAAACCATACAAGTACAGAGTTTTGTCTGACATGATGCAGGAAATACACAATTTTATATAGTCTTACATTCAATCTGTGCCCACCTTACTGACGTGGTTAGTCACAGGGCACCTACATCACTATGGTCTACAATATTCTATTCATAAGAAAAAGCTGATGTTATACATTTTAAAAGTTTTCCCATGGGAATAATACAGCCTTGCAAAGCACCTGGTTCGTTATAATGTCTTTCTGTAAATGTTACTCTTCCAAGGTCTCAGGCTTGCTTGAATACAATAGTCGGTTCACTCTTGTAATATACTTCTTTGTTCTTCTTGCAACTTTTACTTTAGCAGCTGTGTCTTATCTCTGATACATTCACAAGGTCAATTATCTCAGAGGAAGGAATAAGAATATTCAATGCTTTATACATTTAATTTTCCTGACCCAGCAGATAATCATTAGTGAAAAACATAAGCTTGCTGAGCTGGCTACTGCCAGGGTCAGAGTTCAAATACACTGCAGCTCCAAAGCTTCAAGCAATTACATGTAAAATCATTCTTATTGCCATATTGTAAATAGAATAAAATGCATTATATACTATTTGCTTTTAAACTAGCACTTTATACATGTTCAAATACATATTTTTCTAACAGATGTCATACGACTGGCCCTTACATACTGGCCTTTCACGATTCCCTTCTTTTGAAAAAAGGGTGGGCACTTGAAAAATGGATACATATATTAGAAAAGGTAGCCTTTCTATATATAGTAGTCTTGAAGCCTTGATCAAATTTACTTAAAGAGACATCAAGGTAGTCCACACTATCATGGCCAACCTGATAAGTAAACTTGAAAAAATGGGTGGTTGAGTTAAGATATTGGATGAATTCCTCTAACAATTTCAAACCCCCCACCCAAAAAATGCAGATGTCATCCAAAATTCTGGTGTACAAAGTCCAGTATTTGTAGTATTTACTGTTATGTACAAATTTCTTTTCCCAGACTGATACGACTATATCTGCAAAAATAGGGGCACAACTGGCCCCCATAGCTACTCCTGTCTCCTGCCTGAAAAACTCTTCTTCAAAATACATGTAGTTGTTTGTGGCAACTAGTTCAGCCAATTCCAGACACAAAAATATCTCATTTTCTGTTGTATCTGGATTTGCCCTGAGTACCTCCTCCAACCAAGTGAGTCCGGTATCACGTGGGATCACTGAAAAAGGTCCATGATGTCAACTGTAACAAATTTAAAATCTGGTGAAAAGTATTCACTTTTCACCTTACTCAAAAACTCTTAGGAATCTTTTAATATATATATACTTGTCTTCCCCACAGTGTTTTGAATTTCCAATCCAAAAATTTAGATAAAGATGCAATTTTAGCACCTTCAGAAGAAACTATTGGTCTTGGGGGGTGGTTCTACACACTTATGGATATTGGGTACCCCAAAGATGGATAGTACCCTAGGTGTATTATTTTCAAAGTATTGATAGGTGTCAAAATCTATGACACCTTGATCGAAAAGGTCCTTAAGTGCCAGATCTATTTTTTGTAGGATATATTTATTTCATTAATAGAGACCTTACTATACCTACTGGTATTGTTCAAAATAGTTGTCATTTTCCCTTCATACGTTATTTTATCCATAAGGACAATACCCCCTCCCCTTGTTCGGTTCCATGACACGTAACTGTGGGTTAGAACAAAGTGCAACCAATAAATATCTCTGTTCTTGACCCAAATTCGAGTGTATCCTATTACTTGGTATCTGTTTCCTTATTTCACTCTCAATCACATTTTCCAAATTTTTCAATTGTGGGTGAACAGGTGGATTGAAAATATAATGTGGATGATTGGTCAGCAAACATGTTTTCTAAATTTAACCTCCTGATAAACATTTTTAAATCAAGTATTACTTGGGTCAAATTACTTTTTATCATTGGAACAAACTTAAAACCTTAGATAAACAAGTCAAAAAACTCTTTAGTGACTTCTATTCCATTATAATTGAAAATATGACAACCAGACTTAGAGACTACTTGTATATTTTCATTTACATTGTGGTAACTAATGTTATTCGGTTCTAATATCTGTAACCTCTGAACCCCCCCCCCTGATAATGGCCCCCCCTGTGAAAATGGTTGTAATTGTAATTCTTGTTGCGTAGCCTCTCTGATCTCCGTGGGCCAGCTTCCTGGTAATTATTGTAACCATTTTCCCTCTCAGACATAGTTGGATTACTGTTACCTTGTCCCTTTTAGTTGTTCTCTTAAGCTTCTGAAGATAAATTACATTCCTTATTGTGGGACTGGCCATAATATTTGGTTTGGGGGTATTGTTTGCCATCTCTATATTCCTTCATGTCTCTATCTAATTTCTTATATTTTCTATGCAGAATCTCTTCACATTTTTTGTCTATAATACCTCTTAATTCATAGTATTTGTTGTTTTCTGTCTGCACCTGAAACAATAAATCTTTAGTAATACGTTCATTGTACAAGTCAGTATGTTCTTGTAACACAGTCATTTCCCTCTGGTTGTTTTTAATAGTCACTCCTAGGATTTCTAAACTGCAATTGTCAAATATTGCTAAAAGTTCCTTGTGAAATTCACTTCTGACTTTTACATTATTCGGATATTTATAGATGCAATGTCCTTTAGGTACAATACCAAGCTTAATGCATTCATTAAGATAGTCATTGTCAATAGAAAAAGATTTGTACCTTAATAGAGCACTTTGCAGCTTGTTTAAAATTTCTTTGTAGCTTTCCAAAGGTAAACCCGATGTAGAATTAGTCCCTGGTTTGCAAAACACTGGTTTGTCTTGCAGCCATTTGGTACAATCCCCCACAGATTTGATATTGGCATTGGCTTCCCCAGAAGAATTCCTCAGTAGGTTCAGATTGTCGTAGTCATGTAAAGCCATAGGTGTAGAATTGAAGTCTTGTGTAATGATATCCATTCCCTGTGCATTCGCACCCTGGAAAACACTTCCTGCCTATTGCCGTGCTTCGTTCCCTTTATTGGTTAACACCTCTTGGTTCCCTGGTAAATTGGTGTTAGATAGAAAAGCCATAAGTCATTGGCTGAATGGAGCCAATAGTTCAACAAGTTGGGTCAACTGACCCACTATTTTATGAAATTCGCCCACATCAGTTCCTCTCGGTCCCTCAGATGCCACATGACCTGTGCGGTGTCCTTCAGACTCCATGTAATAATAAACCAACAAAAAGGAGTAAAGTCCAGAAAGAAAAGCTAGAAATCCAATGCTGGACAATAGAAGGTACACCACACTACTCGCAACTAGTATAAACAGACTCCTTCTCTTTAATAATATTAACGCAACAGAACATTAGAGTTTCAGACATCACACCCTTCATGACATCCATGCTACTACATACCTCCTCTGTTATTCTATCAACTTTCTAACATTATGAGAGCAATATTTCAAATGTGTCACTATAGTTGGGCCTTTATCACACCATTATGTATGGCTTTGTCCAGATTTCTTCCTCTACGAGGTTGGAAGGTATGTTACTAGAATTTAGCATCATTGCCTTACATTTGCATTTTGTTGACTGTGTTATGTTGGTAGTATGGACCCCATGACATTCCTTACAAAGGCACTATGGGTGAGGCATAAGCCTTTGCCAGAGGCCTGTAGGCCATGTGAGACTGATGCAGGCCATCTATAGCAAGGCAGTGCGTTCTGTCACTCATATGTTTCCAGGCTGCCAGGCAGTGAACTCTCCCTGCGGTTCTGGATGGTGACTGGATGCACTGCTGTGCTACAAGGAATCATAACTCTCTACGTATGTGAGCCAGACATCTGCGCAAAGCCATGAGTAGTTGGGTGACAAAGGCCTAAATATACGGACCATTTTAACTATTGGCCTTACAAACCTGGAAGGGTGAACCAATAATAGATTTTGCATTATCATGCATTTTACTATAGGGTATGAAGTCTGAGACACTACACTCCATCATTATTTTCTGATTTTATACTTTTGTGGTTTGCCAATGATTTGCAAGACAACCACTATTTCAGAATAGAGACACCACAAATATGATGCAAATCTGTGTCCGTTCTGCAAAAGGTCTGTACAGTTGTGAGGTATGGTAGGCACTGTGTAGGTTACTCCAACCTGTGCACTGTTCATATGTGTGGCCCCCTGTACATGACCTGTCCAGCTTCCTGCCAGAAATGGATATTGACATCTGGACAGTGTGTACTATAACTCCCACCGTAGGTGTAGCTGACATGCAAAATAGTTACTACTCCATTTCATGGAACATGGCCCTGTCTACAATAGTACTGCACCTCGGCCACTAGGAAACAACAGCCAGTTGCTGGCCACATCCTGACAGTATTGCCCACACATATGCATAGATCATTGACCCCTGCGTATTGTGGACATGCAGCAAGTTATCATGTTGATTGGTACAGCTCTGGCAATGTGTGCTCTGCTGCTATTACCCTACAAACTTACATGTTACTGCAATTCTATGGGAATATGGGTGTGGGGGGCAAACCTGTCAACAGTACACATTTGCAAAAACTGTGCTGATATTGGCTTTAAATTTTAGTACCTTTTAGCATAGAATTGTGCCCTTTCTTGGAGAATAGAGGCATATTACTGGAGACCACAGGTTACATTGTAATGCCATACAACTGAGTTTCAGACTTCTTACCCTTCAGAGAGTCTAACTGCAACTGCAAGGCCTGCTGTGATATCACTGTGTAAGTCTGTAGGGGGGGGGTATTCCATCATTGTTGCCATTTTTGGACCTTTGCCAGACATTATTTTATGGTTTTCTATGGCTGACTTGCTGTGTGAGTCTGAGGGGTGAGTATGGGATCTCCAAAGTGACATCCATGCATGTGACGTATGACCCCCCCCCCCCAGTTGGTCCCCCACATATACTGCAGTGGAATTTGTCAACTTAAATGATACTGCATAGTGTGGGGAAGTTAGTATTATGCAGACATTTCCTGGTGTTCCACATAATTGTCAGTTGTCTACTGATATCCCAGTAGGCCACCCCATTCCCTTTGCATGCATGCATTACCATAGATATGATACCAAAACATACTGATCCATTAATTTATTGTTAAAAAGACTGACTTACCTTGTGCCTGCAGTATATGTGAGAACGGTGCTTGAGGGCTGCCTATGTTGGAAGCACACAGTACACTGCCTATACATGGTAAATTGCAGGTAATGTGATGTGTGTGTTATCCATTTTACCGTGTGTGCTAGTCAGAGAGAGGTGTCAGTCCCTGGGTCCCTACAGTGTCAGTGTGTGTGCTATGCATTGCCTCTTTGTCAAGGCCTGGGCATACTGAGCACTCTTCCACCTGAAAACTGAAGCAGGCTCAGGGGCTTCCAACTCTGAGTCTCTCTGTGCCTGTGGGGACCTTGGCAATGGAAGGGGCTGTGTGGCCCCTCCCCTTGATGTTCTTGCTGCAGCTTTTTCCACAGGATCATATTGGGTAGCATGGCACATACTATGAACATGCATGCATATGTGGCTGGAGAGTACTGCAAGCCTCCACCAGATATGTAAAGGCACTGGAACCATGACTTGAGCATCTCAAACACATGCTCTATAATGATCCTGGTTTGTGCATGTGCCTCATTATGGCATTCTTCAGTGGATTTGTGAGCATTTCTTATGGGTGTCATCATCCATGACTCCAGTGCATCCCCAGCATCCCCCACCAGATGGCCATATGGGATGCCCCCACTGGCAAATGCCTGGTACATCTGTGATGAATGCCAGATGTGGGAATAGTGATAGCTTCCAGGGCTGCCAGCAAACACATTCATGATAATGCCCTGGGCATTGCAAATGACCTGGCAGTTGATGGAGGGGAAGCCCTTGTGGTTTATGTATACCCTAGCCTGTTCACCAAGTGGTGCTTTGATGTGGATGTGCATGCAGTCTATCGCACTCAGTATGTCCGGGTATTCTGCTACACGGTGGAAGAAATGCAGATTCCTGGTCCTCTCCTCACAGGCATTGGGGAAGTAAATGTGCTCACCAGCATGTGGTAGGATGATATAGAGGAACTGGTGGAGTACCCTGGATGCGGATGCCTGTGAGAACCCCCCCATGATGTCCCCAGTAGGTTTTTGGAAAGTATCTGTAGCTAGTATTTTTAAGGCTACACATACCTTGGTATCAACTGGGATGGGTTCCCATCTGTTGGCTCTGGGTCTGAGTTGAGGCCGACACAGCTTATTAATTTACTGAACTATGTCTCTGTCCACCCTGTAGTGCTTTACTATCTCCAGATCATGTAGCCCCTGGTAAGTTACACTGGGTCTAAACACTCTTCTCCTCCTCCTCGGTCTGTGGCAGGTGTCAGCATTATCTTCCTCATTGCCCTCAGCCTCTAGCACATACTGATGGATCAAAGCAATGGCAGTCCCTAACATTTTTTTGGTTAAAATTCCCCTGCATGTGAATACCAATGCTGTAGAGTTTGTGGGAAAAAACAGACTGTAAGGTGTTTACACAGTTTATACTGTTGTGCTGCAGATGTTGCCTGTATAATTTTCTAACTATGATACATTCCACCTGCCAGCTGTTATTTGCACTTGATTGCTTTTATTCTGCTATTTCCCTTTTTTTTCTATTTTTCCTTTCCATTTCCACCCCTTTTAAGTCCCAAGGCGCACAGTGCAAACCTGGTGCCCAAATGTAAACAGTCCTGCTATTTCCGTTTTTTTTTTTTCAGACCTTGTGCGAGCCGTGCAAACCCATTTAGCTAAGTAAACAGTGAGAAGTAGTTTAGTTCATAATATTATATTGCTACTGTATTTTTACACCGGAGGCAGTAGGGGGCAATACTTGAGAGAATTTAAATCGGAGTCATGTGATTTTTAAGGGAGGGTTATTTAAACTGAATGTGCTGAGTATTTTATCATTCTGATAAAGTGTTTGTTATACTCTCACGAAAGCGCTCAATTTTATTTGATTTTACTGTTAATTAAAAGAGTTTTTGCTTCACTGCTAGCTTGGTACTTTTTGCAGTTTTTACTGTTTTGTTATCATTGATTCTTGGTCCTTTTGGTCTGGATACATGTCTTCTGCGGATTGTCCTAGCAATAGTAGATCCAGGTCGGGTCTTAGCTTAGATAACCTCCAGAAAAGTGTCGGACAACTTACACCACTTGTGCAGCAACTTATGGAATGGTCAGCAGGTACTGTGGTTGGTTTGCAGACTCCTTCTGACATTAATCATACACCTGGAGATGGTTTTGTCCAACAACTTTCTGCGTGACCAACAATACACAACAAGTACCAGTGTACACAACACAACAATACACACACATACACTTCAGTTTACACACACATGAAAGAATCAACAATATCACTTGGAAATCTTACTCTTACATGAACTACGGCCTCTTTGAAGAACTAAGGGAAACATACCACCTAAACTAAGGTTCGTTTTAACCCAAAAAATTTAAAAGAAATCAAAGAAAATTCAAAAAGAAAAATGAAAAAAAAAAACAAAAACAATGTGGGCTGGGCATGTTAATGCCTGTGCCCCATGTCAGAAACATGCCAAAGAAACAGCACCATACCTCCCTACAAGATACACCACACTACATACTGGATTTTCACCTGTGGCCTCTAGAGGTGTATGCCCGGGGATGGATGTCTTTCAACTGTGTATATTCTATGTAGGTAGGCAAAACTGAATTAAGAAAGCGTATCTCGCATCTTGCATGACCAGTGACCAGGAAGAAGAAATCACGCCTTCTACAACACTCACTCTCCCTGCCAGAACCCAAAATCCAGGGGTGACTGGGAATCCACCTTGGGCTACCGTGAATTCCTCAAGCTTAGGGGCAGGGTTATAACTCTCACATGACCCCCTTCATACCCACAGCCCCCCCCACAGCATATTAAATTATTGAACATCCACGGTTATAGATTCCGACTAATAAAAATCTCAGACAGACTATTTTTCTGAAACCTAGAAACTGGCTTAAAATGTTTTTTTTTTATTTTTTTATTTTTTTTATTTTTATATTTATTTGCAAACATTTCATTTTTGAGTTTTTTGAGTTGATATAATTTTTTTAAACACCCAACTCAAAAGCACCACCACCTTAGTACTAGATACTAATTAATTAAAATTGTATAATTGTATTATTATTTAATGGAGGTTTACTGCACACTGCATTGTTTTTTTTTGATTGATAAAGCTCAGGATTGCCTGAGAAAGCGCTTAATGTGATTTTATCTGTTGGCTTTTGACTTCAAAAAATAAAAATACAGCCTTGTGGACTTTAGCAGAGTTCCGGTTCCTTTCTTCAAGGTCGTGGATTATTCTTTTTTAATCATACACCTGCTTGTTTAAGGGATTCCCTCCCTCCCATTTCTGTGGTTGCTCAGAATGAAGGGGCTAGGACCATTAATTTGAACAACTGGTTGCGGTTTTCAATTCATTTGCAGCACGTGAGTAATGAGACTGGGTCGTTTAGTGAATCTTTAGCCACTTTTGAAAAGGTGCTGCTTCAGTGTCAGAAATTGCAAGTGGAAAATGTTTTTTTTTAACTGCGTGTATTCACTCTGAAAGAGTTCCAAAGGGGTTTCACCTTTGGAAGTACCCTAATGGACTGTTAGCCAGGTCTCCATTACACTTGGAACTGATTGAGTTATTTAACAAATGGGGTGGAGTTGTTAAAGATTTTAAGGAAACACAATCAGATTAACATTGAAAACCTTATGAAGGAAGTAGAATTACTATACAGTAAAATTAAAAATGATGTGTTGTTTTCTGCACAACGTTTACAATTTTCTGCCATTTTTGGTAGAATAGATACTATTGTGTCTGATATACAAAAGAGAAAATGCAAAAAGCTGGATTGTGATCGACGTGAGTACCAAGAAGGGAAAGCTTACCCCCAACCAATGGGAGGGCAGGGTAGGCAGAGCACAGAGACCAGAGTCCAGGACAAAAATTCTCCATTAACAGAAAATTTGCAGAATGATGACAATGATGAAACATCTGCCCCATTGAACTCAGCTCCACCCAAGAGATCAGAAAGACTAAGGAATCAGAACCAGAATCAATTTGGCAGCAAAGAGGGTGGGGGGGGTTGTCCCTAGCCATGTCACCAGCATCCCTGGAATTGAGGGAGAACGAGGGGAGGCTATATGTGGCAGAACGCGTTTTACCCACAGGGACAGAATTTTTGGACAATACAATTGCAACAGGTACTGTTGTTGAAACATTTCCATACATTTTAACTAATCCAAGTGGAGATTTCAAAGTATATTTTTACCAGCTGTGTATTTGATGAATGTTTGCCTTCTTTATTGAGTAAGGAGCAAACCTTTGTGCCTACAGCACACACAAATATTGAATCACTGTTGGTTGATTTAAAATTGTATTTGAGAAAGTTAAATTTTAAATTGTTATTCAATGGTGTTGATGCTATGCAAATTGACAATGTTTTAAGAAGAAACAGTATTTTCAACCCTGTATTGGCAACGCCTTTAATTATTTTCCAAAAAATATGTGAATTTAATTTTAGGGATTTGTTACAAAATAGAAATATAAACAATCAAGTGTGTAACTTAGCCAGTGTGGAACAACAATTATTGAATGAGCTTATGAACAACAAACAGGTTAGGGTGATGAAGCCTGACAAGGGGGATGGGATTGTCATCATGTCCAAGGGAGATTATTTAAACAAAATGTTTATTCATGTACTTGATGAAGATTTTTATGAGCAGACTTCTTTGAGTTAGATTAATATATGTTATGCAAAAATTTGTTTTTTCTACGGGGCATGTTAGATCAGGAGGAAATTTCTAGAGACCTTTGAATATTTACAGGTCACATTTCCGGTGCCCCCCCCTTTTGGGATTCCCAAAATTCATAAGTGTCTCGTGAATCCTCCCATGAGACCTATAGTCAGTGCTAAGACTTCCATAACTCACCTTATGGCTGTGTACATAGACCAAAAGCTGAAGGTGTTCGTTTTTAAACATCCTCACATTATCCAAGATTCGTGGGATTTTTTATCGAAGTTGAGAGAGATAAAATATAGCCCGACTTTGGCTTTTATTACAATAGATGTGGTCAACTTGTTTAATGTGATTCCTCAAGACATAGGGAAGGAGATGTTTCATGATTTTATATTTGAATCGGGTTTTCAGTGCAAATGAGATTAGCGTGTTAAATGCTCTACTACATATGGTGTTAAAGAACAGTTTTATCCATTTAGATGGACAGTTTTTCCAACAAAAGAAGGGAGTTGCAATGGGCACTAGTTGCACCCTGGTGTTTGCTAGCATTGTTTTACTACAATGGGAAAAGTGTTTTATATTTCACAATGAAAATGTGGCATCCTGGCATTTCTATTCCACGTTTTTGGATGATATTTTTATTGATTGGGTATGTTGACGAAATGGACACCAATACATTTTTAGATTATTTACATTCTACAACTTCCTTTTTAAAATTTACCCATCATTATAGTAAAGAAAGGATTAGTTACCTGGATGTTTTGGTGTACAAGGATGACATTAAACAATGTATACAAAGCTCTATTTACAGAAAAGCAACTTATTCAAATAGTTTGTTGCATTATAGTAGTTGACATCCAGTTGACCAAAAGAGAGGGATTATTAAGGGACAATACATTAGATTAGCACGAATGATTTCTAGTGATGTTCTGTTTTACGAGGAATGTGACAACTTAAATGAAATGTTTATGGCTAGAGGATATCCCCCTGATTTAGGTAAGGCTGTACGTGATGAGGTTTATAGAAAAAGGAGACAAGGGAATATTACACCCATTTTGACTTCTGATAGTTACAAAATAGTGACTCAAAAAGAAGAAATGGATCAATATATTTGTTCATTTTTTGCTACCTATACCCATGACTATTTTAATATTCAAGAAATTATTAAACAAAATTGGGTTATTTTCAAAGCCTTTGAGGGGACTTCAAATATTTTAGGTAAAAGGCCCACATTTGTCACTAGAAAGGCTAGATGTATTAAAAACTTACTGTAAAATAATGATAGACTATTTGTCACTGTGAATGACAAGAGATGGGGTACATTTAAGTGTGGTACCTGTACTCAGTGTTATCACATTTTGGAAAGGAGGGAAGTGGTTGTGAACAAAATTAGAGTTAAAACTAATTTTCACTGTACATGTAAGTCAGTGGGTATAGTATACCTAGCTCTGTGTAAAAATTGTCCTAGTTTTTATGTTGGAAAGACAGTTCATAGTTTTAAGGAAAGAATATATGAGCATATATACGATATTACGCATAAGAAGAGTACTAACACTTTATATTGTCACTTAGAGATGAACCCTGATAATGAGTCTCTATTTCTTGCCATTGACACCATTTATCAAAATCCACTAGGGGGTCCATGTCATGATTTGGTAGAACAGAGGGAATTGCATTGGCAATTAAAATGAAATGCCACCTCACCGCCAGGTTTAAATGACTCTATGAGTATAGCTTTATGTCATACTACGTGTAAGCGTATGTTAATTTAACTTGGTGTTTTCACAACAATACATATTGTAACAAATATATGTTTTAGTTTAGTTCATAATATTGTATTGCTATTGTATTTTTACACCGCTGGGAGTAGGGGGCAATGTTTGAGAGAATTTAAATTTGAGTCATGTGATTTTTAAGGGAGGATTATTTAAACTGAATGTGCTGAACATTTTATTATTCTGATGAAGTGTTTGTTATACTCTCACGGAAGTGCTCAATTTTATTGGATTTTACTGTGAATTTAAAGAGTTGTTGCTTCACTGCTGACTTGGTACTTTTTGCAGTTTTTACTGTTTTTTTGTTGTTGGTTCTTGGTCTCTTTGGTCTGGAAACAATGAGAAGTGGTCCTCCCCTGGACACAAACATACTCTTAATTATATGGAATAAGTCAGTACAGCCTGAGACTCATTCCCTTGCTTAGCTGTGCTTAGCTAAGCTCATCTGGGAGCAGTGGAGTTCCAATGTCCTTACACCAAGCATGACACCCCCCCTTTTCCTATCTGCTGCTCCTTCTGCTTACACCACTGCCTTATAGCTCCTACATGGTTAGGTGCAGTTTGGCACTTGTCTTCTTTTTGTGATTCAGTAAATTTCCCTCATTAGCATACCCCACTGCCTTAGTCCCTAGTTACAGCACTACCCCAGAGTCTTTGCCCTTACCAACCATTGTTCCCTGCTATTCTTTTGGTTCTGCATGCCATAGACTATACCAGCAAAATGCAGATTTCACTTATAATTGACTTTTCACATTTTTTTTTATTTATTTTCGGCATGATTCTGTTTGCGCGCTGCTGCCCTATGCTTAAACGGCCGAGATTATCCACAAAAAAAAAAAAACTTTGATTTTTATAATTTTGCAACACTTTTTCATTACAATGGCCATATATTTGGCCATTGACATGCTTAAGGATTAGAGTACATGCTTTAGTTTGAGCAGTCATGACTCAATTTTGATTTTTGCAGAAATGTATTCAGCTCGTAGCCAAATACATTTCTGCATGCTACACTATTCTGCCACAGATGCCTGCCTACTTACTAGATCACTAATTGACCTCATTTGCATGGTTTTTAACAGCAAATGAAGTTATTAGCATAATCCAGTCATGTCCGTGGGAGAATAGTGTTAGCAGGCTCATGCACGTCCCCAGGCTTGTTTACTGGATGGCTCGGCGGCCATATTCTGTGCAGGAAAGGCTACATTACTTCTTCACAGAAAAAAAGGTTTATTGATTCCCAGGGTCTGTTTTCTGTGTTCTGCCATTTGGTGGGTATAACTGCTGAAGCTTTATAATACTGTCTGTAAAGATCTTAAAATTGTAATTGGTCTTAAAAGACAGAGACAGCATGGACACAGCATATGATTTAGCAAGAAGCAGATTGCTTCCAGTTCAGTTGTTACACAGATTGTTTTGAACACTGTATGTCTATTTAAATGCTTCTTTTCATTTCATTGTACAAAAACAATTTTGTATATAATAGTAATCTTGTTTACATATTTACTCTTCAAGAATAATGATATATTTTATTTATTTTAAGTAAAGCTTATTATTACTAAATTCGAAAACTTGAGGCTAATGGTTTATTTATTAGTTAAAGGATGCATATGCTGAGTTGATGTAATTGGGGCATCTATAATTCAAGTTCTTACTTTCATTAGTTTATCATTCAAATATCTGAAAACCAGATTATTTAAGGGTAAAAAGTAATCTGTTTCTTATCATTTGATCAGTGGGAGTGTACCATAAAGGCAGAGAAGAAGATGTAAGTTTTACAGGGTTGTTGCTAACCCCTTCTGGGAAATGGTGTGTGTGTGTGTGTGTGTGTGTGTGTGTGTGTGTGTGTGTGTGTGTGTGTGTGTGTGTGTGTGTGTGCCCCTCTTGTGATCTGTGTGTGTGGTGTGCTGTGTTGTCTCCCCTTGTATGTGTGTAGTGTGTCTGTTCGTGTATCTGAGTGACTTTGTGTGCATATGCATGTGTGCAGAGTTTATGTGTGTGTTTGTGTGCGTGTATTTATATAATGGTGTGAGCCTGTGTGTGAGTGTGTATGTGTCTCAATTTGATAGTAATAGTACATGTGTGTGAATATGTGCATGTCTCTCTGTGCATGTGAGTGTGTGTGTGTGATTATCTGTGTGCTTGTATATATACGTGCTGTGTTTGTGTGTGTGTGTGTGTGTGCGTGTGTGTGTGTGTGTGTGTGTGCGTGTGCGTGTGTGTGTGTGTGTGTGTGTGTGTGTGTGTGTGTGTGTGTGTGTGTGTGTGTGTGTGTGAGTGCATACGTGTGTTTCTTTGTGTGTATGTGTGGCTGTGTATTTCTGTGTATATATGCATCTTCATGGGTGTGTTTCTGCTGGAATTGTGTCTGTGCATGTGTACAGCTAAGTCTGTCTGAAACAAGCTACTGAGAGATATTAAACTACAAACACCAATAAACTTTCATTATTCTTTGTACTTTGGGAAACAACTGTATTAATAGGACTGTGGTGGAAACATTGTTTGCACCAAAGTCCTATATAAAATGTTGATTTTAATAATAAAAACTCCAAAATCATATCAGCAACATATCCATAGGTATATATATATATATATATATATATATATATATATATATATATATATATATATATGTGTGTAGAGAGAGAGAGAGATATCCATATCCATATATATATATATATATATATATATATATATATATATATATATATATATATATATATATATCCATATGTAATCCATTTGCTAAGCACCTTAAAGGCCTCCAGGGTGAGCAATACAGAAAAAAATTATGTACTTCTAGGTGGGGATCCCTCTGCCTTTGCATCAAGCTTCACAACACCCATAAGTGGTCTGTTATTTTCCTGTAATGCCTACTCTTTAAAAGTGAAGAAAAGTGAGGGGAGATTGCTAAACACTTTTGTTCCAGTCTCTTCAGTAATACACATGACACCAAATGACATATAATGACCTTTATTAATTTACAACATAACTTTATTACATGATTTCAAATGTTAATTATAACACAAATAATCTTATAACCACAACACGTAAAATCCTTGTAACATACATCAGGGCAGCGTACCCCCCTCACCCTGGCCGAATAAACAAAGTCCATACCTCCATTTACTTATTCTTATTAATCAAGCACATCCCCTTCCCCAAACTCCATGCATCAACTCCCAATACCAAGAGGGGGAACAGAAGAGGGACAAGCCTACAGCATCACTTCTGCACCCACCAGCCAGACAACAGGCTGTGTCCCCTTGCCCTCAAAATAACTTTCACCAAACCTTCTAAAAATAAACTTTAATGTACAGTAAACAAATCTAAGCCAAACTCATTCAAGTGCACCCCATTGGATCTAAACCAAACTGGGTCCCTGTCATCAAAATTCCTATGTTCTATCATATACATACCCAAAGCATCCAACTGCCATGCCAGCCTGCAATTACTAAACCTAGCAAGATCACACCAGAATATGATTCCTTTTCCCAGTTACACTCATATAAAACATCTAAGTCTCAGCCTACAACTAACTCACTTTCTCTAAGGTCACCTTAACAAATTAACCCTTCCCTTCCCAGAATCAAACCTATCTTTATTTCTTAATCTTAACCCCCTTCCCCAACAAACACCCCCCACTCTCATTTAACTCTCTCTAACTCTTTCCAAAGATGTCCCTGGACATTTTTTTTCCCAAACCACATTTATGGAGAGAAGTATACAGTTTGCATTTTTTTGTTAAATATATCCTTAACTTATTTACAATTTCTGATAATTTCTTTACACAAATTGAATCCCTGGTAAAGATATCAAAACAGCATTTGGACTGACTATATTTTAAAGAGATAATCAAAGGGGCTACTGGGACATCTTTTAGTGAAGCAATTTTACTTGATGGTTGGTCAGTGGTGCAATTATTAAACAAGTCTATTAGCACCAGGGTGAGATGGTTGAGGTCAAAAACAAAAATACTGTAAGATGACTTTCTAATGAGCAAATATGAACAAGGTTGTACTGAGCATACAATAATAGGAAATCAGAGTATTTGAAATATTTAAAAAAAAAATCACACCTGTTACCAAAACAGGTAAGAAAGTACCTGCAGACATTTGTTCTATAATAATGCCATTAGTGCTTTGGACAAACATCTGCAAAAGGAAATAATTTATGTCAGCATTTCTACTGCCTCTAAACCAGTTTGCATTAAATGGATACAAAACATGTACACTGTCATTAGTTTAATCAACCAGTGCCCAGTTATAATTAAAACTATTATAGAAAAGCTACGATAAAAGATAATACATAAAAATGGACCAAAGGATAAAGTGCACTTTATTTACATGCAAATCAATGAAACCTAAGAGAGTTCTTTCATACATGGAACTTTTCTACTAAAAAGTTCATCCAAATAAAATCAGCATATTTATTTATATTTATATAGATGAAACACATACATATGGTAGCAATTTTGTGAATCAAAGCTCCCAGATATGGAAATCTGGTTGACAGGTGTGTGTGCGATCGACAATTCCTGGGTTGAGGAATATGCCCCTTCCCTGGGGACTGTGTGATGTTGGGGTTAGTATATATAATTAGTAGTGGGTGTGGTAGGTTTAGTAGTTTTCTTTTGCATGGCCCAAGGACATGCCTTAGAGCATGTCCATTAGAGAGTCAGTCTTTTTTTTCTACCTTTTGTTGTCAGTACTGATCTACTGAATTTTAGATTTACTTCAGTATGTATGTACGTGTGTGTGTGTATGTGTGTGTGTGTGTGTGTGTGTGTGTGTGTGTGTGTGTGTGTGTGTGTGTGTGTGTGTGTGTGTGTGTTTATAGGATCATAGGCAGTTACTAGGCTAATGGCCCTGGGGCCCTTACAAGCCCAGCCAAGAGTTTATCCCTTAAAAAGAAACCTCAGTTGGCACCTGTCGGCACTGTCAATGAGGGACACAGGTGGAACCCCTGGGACAAATTTGTGGTTTCCCATCCACTCATCAAGGTTGCACTTGAAAAGGGTCAGCGAGGTGCTCTGTTTGACATGTATGGGAAGTCTATTCCAGAGATGGGGCAGCCTCTGGAAGACAAACCTATCTCTCCAACAGGTTTTGTTGATGTCTCATATTAGATTCAGGCCTTTTGAGCAGGTAATGCGTGAGGAGTTAGACTTATGGTTATGGAGCATCTCTAGTAGGGCATGGTCCCAGATTGCCTTGTGGGTGAGACACAGATCACTCCTGAACAATCTGTACAATACCGAACAGAGTGATGGCGATTTCAGCCTGTCCACATAGGGCAGGTGTTGGAGGCTATGTATTCTCTTTGTGAAGTATTTCAGTGGCCTTTCCAGTTGGTGTAGATGTTTGGAGAGGTACATACCAAACAGGGCATTATATTCAATTATTGGGCAAATGAGGGAGGAGTATAGAGAGGTAATAACCTCCATTTTTCCGGATGCAATCCCTTTACTTATGAGATTAACCAAGTAAAAGGCTTTTCTGACCACTGGTGCTACATGATGGTCAAATGTGAGATTGCTATCAACCTGAGTGCCCAGGTTTCTCACCACAGGTTATGTGCTTAGGGGGTTGCTGTTGATGTGATAATCAGTAGGGGCCATGTTTTTGCCAAGTGGTATGATGATACATTTTTTTGCATCTAGCTTGAGGCCATGACTTTGGCACCAGTCAATAGTTGCTGTGAGACCCTCTTGTAGTATGTTAGGGGGAGTCAATGACAGCACCCAACTTACAGTCATCCACAGATTTGGTCAGCCACAGGCCTTTTGTCTTTGCCTGGACCTCTGAGAAATAGATGCCAAACAGTAGGGATTCAAAGGTGGATCCCTGGAGAGCTCTACTAGTGACAGGTCTGCTATCAGAGGTGGAGGTACCTATTTTGACTTTGAGGGTCCTGTCGGTGAGCCAGTTGGCCACGCACCTGATGAGATAGGGATTTTTGCCAAGTTGCGTTAGCTTTTTGATGATGCCCGAGTGGGGGATTGTGTCAAAGGCCTTGGCCAAGTCAAGTAAGCTGCATGCACTGATTTTCCCTCATCCAGGGCCTTGGTGACAGTCTCAAAGAAGTCAACCAGGTTCAACAGGCAAGATCTGCCCTTGATGAATTCAAACTGGGTGGGGTCAAGTGCTTAGAAATTGCCTATGTCCTTGTTTATGAGATCCATAATAATACGCTCCATGGCTTTACAGATCAGACTTGTCAAGCTAATGGCTTGGTAGTTTCCAGGGACAGTAGTGGCACCACCTTTGTGTGAGGGGATGACAATGGCAGTTCTCCACTCTGCTGGAATGAAGCCTGTACTTAGGCTGTGGTTGAATAGGGTGCTCAATGGCAAAGCCAGTTCTTGCTGGAGATGGTGCAGAATACAGCCTGAGATACTATCAGGTCCCAAAGAAGCTGTGTTCTTTGCCCTGTATAGGGCCTTTAGCACTTGATCTATGGGGATGTGAGGTGCAGGACAAGTATCTGGGATGTTTAAAGGTTTTTTGGGGAGGCAGGGGGGTGAAGTTTGCACTGAACCTATCTGCTAGCAGGTTAGCTAAGTCAACAGGATCAGTGTAAGTGATATTGTTAAGGACTAATTTGGAACAAACCTGGGCTTTGCCATGGAGGCTCCTGACGTAAATGAAGAAGGCTTTGTGGCCTCCCTTTGTTTCAGAGACTAGTTTCCATTCATAATTTATTGATTTGTTTATTTATTTATTTATTTATTTATTTATTCCACATTTGTTAACTGGGTTAGCCCAACTGAGTTTGCAAACAAACCCATTTTCAGTGGAGACCCAAGGGGAAAGAGCCCCAGCAAGCATAAGCAAAGATAAACATACAGGACAAAAACTATTAAAAATAACAATGCAAATACAAAATTAATTATAAAGGGAAAAACAAAAGAAAAAAATTATGATCAAAGGTTGTACTGATAGCAGTAGTGTAAATTTACTACATATAAGAGAAAAAAAGGATAATCATTGTTCAAAAGAAGGAAAATGTACAGACATTGATTGGAAGTGGGGGGAAAAAGATAAACAGTGTGCAGCCAGCATATTGTATCTTTTTTTTTATTTTTTATATTTTCCCCCTGACAGATTTGTTTGTTTTTCAGTTGAATTGTACAGGTTATAGGTCACATTAAAGATGGAACAGTTTTGAAATTATTTATTCTGGTCTTATTTTTTATATCACAAAAACCTGGCATTTTAACAGGGGTGCGTAAACTTTTTATATCCACTGTATAAATTTATATATAATCAAATGTTATGCACTGATCCATTAGTTACAATTAATGTATATGATGCAGATTTTTGTTGAAAGTCCAACAATTGTAATTGTAGCCCTTGAGACATTCAAACTTTAAAGGGAATGTGTCCCAGTTTTCAGACTGTGGCATGCGTATATACCCCCACCCCCCAGCAGCATCATGGGAAGGACATGCAGCTTTAACAAGACAATGAGGGCGGGGGGGGGGGGTTAAAGCTTTAAATATGTCACCATGAGTTTCAGGATTTGCTGCTGCATTTTGGAATTGCAGTTTAACTTTCAGAATGCTGGGACTCACAGTGCTGGATCTCATACTTGCTGTATGGACTCATATGATGGAAGTAAGATATAGTCTTTTTTTCTTTCATCCATTTTTTTTCTGCGATACCTGTCATTATAATTCTGAGGGTAATGTGATCGGTAACGGAAACTACCCTAGATTTTATTGTGAAAAATGACCTTCTTACACACATAAAGCACATTAAGGGTGTGAGAATCACAGACAGTAGAGCTCTGGATATAAGAATGGCAAATTCCTGGCTTTAGATAGCATATACTGTTCAGGAATGGCTTTCCTCATTTATACTCTATTGGAAACAAATCATGACTGATTCATAGTGCTAAGGAAGAGGTCAGCTCGGACCCCCTGTTCCCTCTTTGTGTCAGGCCACACTCCTGCATATATAATGATGCCCTTTGAGGACATGTTTACATTGCGTGCTATGTAGATGTGACTCACTTCCCCTTCAACACACGATGTCTACAGAGTATGTATTGTCACTGATGAAACATTACATGGTGAGCATGTCATCGGGTCCAAGATGATGTCTTATTTTAAAATTAGGATGTGTTGGAAGACACAGATGACCAGCAAGAACAAAAAAGATTATTTACAGATACTACAATGGTATTCAACATGGCTGATGCAGAAAGTGGAGTGTGCATTTGTCAGTGGTATAGTATCTTAATGTATATTTTGTAAAAAATAATGCATCCGTGTAATAAATAGTAAAATAAAGATTACTCAGTGGAAGAAAAGATGCTAAATAAAAACAGATGTCGACATACAAAAAATGCAGTTACCTTCATGCAGTGATTTCAGACTGCCTGAATGAAAACTGTCCGCAGCATGATGAAGGTAACAAGAACATCTGGAACAACTTTGACGTACAAAGGAAGAAACATTTCTTGAGTGTAAAAGTTATTATTCCTCTTGATATGAAACTGGTAATCAAATCTGAAAAGCACTCTTATTCTTTATAGTTCATCTTTGCCAAGACATTAGCAAATGACAGCTATAAACAGAATCTCAGCTAAACTTGTGTGTAATACTCATAAGAAATTCACCAAGAGAGATGAAAAAATGTAACAGATGTGCCATGGCAACACTGTGGGACTCAGGACTATGGTACCAACATTTAATACTTTAAGGAACAGGAGAAAAGCACCATTTCAATGGAGGTGCTACACAAGACCAAAAGGCTAGAATTTGAAAAGAATGAAAGAAGGCATTGTGACCAAACCAACACTGTTTACATTTCCAGCTTGACAAGCAATAATGCTAATAGATATGCATGTGACCAGCTCTGTGTGTACAATGATTAGCCTCTTGTCACACCTGCAGGACATACTCACAGCCATATTGTGGCAAGCCATGTTATGGCCACATCAAAATTCAAGTAACTGAAGTAAACAATGGCTGTGCACGAACACCCCACTAGTGGATGTGACTGTGCACACACAGTTGTATAATGCTAATGTAATAAACAGCAACAAATATACACATAGGGTTATATGCAATAAATTGATTCCTAGTGATGTTGCTGTATGCCAACCATCATGCAATGTAAGAATACAGGAATTGGAATTTTAGTTAATAAGCCCTTGTTGGTCACATGCGTACTGTATTTTCTATTTATTTTTAACAGATTAAAAGTCAGACATGGGAGGATAGGACAAAGATGAAAATGTGAATCAAGCAGAATGTAGAACAGAAGGGCAGATGGCATGCTAATAAAATATAGATTTTGTGTTATTATGGTTACAATGTCACGTTAAGGTGTGAAACATGGCAGACCTCCATCTCTTTGTTTGCTAGTGAGAATATATGCTCAACACCAACTCCACATTCAGGTGGCTAGAGATAGCATGATCTTTACTGCTGAGCTTCCATCAACAGACTGTGTAACACTAACCTCATATAATTGTTGAACAGATGGGCAATATGTGGGGCAATCTACAGACACCTTGCCACAAATCCAAGAAAGAATCTCACAGAGTACTTATAATGTGACAATATACTTCTCCACAGTATTATTTTGCTGTATAATAATTTTTAGCTCTATTTACCATGACTGTTAGTTAAAACAATTTTTAACATCTGAATGCATGACAGGCTCTTTCAATGAGCAAGTTCGAGGAAAATGTCCATGTAAAAATTAACTTGTGGTACATTACTCCTAATGAGGTACACATTGAAGGTATGAGCCCCACAATTTCCAAATGCTTATTTGAGCTTCCCATGTCATTACAAAGACATGCATCTGAAGCCTTTCTCCCCGGGCCTCCACTGAAAATTGGCTTTGTTCCAAGTTGGACCCGGTTAACAAATGATAAATAAAATAAATATATGGGCAGAGTTCACAGCAGGTGCTCAGGTATCCACATTGCACTGCATGGAACTCAACACGATGTTTAGCTGGGTTACTTGTCATGCAATGAGATCCTTTCAGAAACAGTAATGAGATGAGACCTAATCACAACATGAACCAAGGATTATCATCATGAAATGGAGGATGACTTTTCTGATTTGTACCACAGAATACTGACAACATTAAGCTGCAGGACAGCAATATTCTAACTTTAAGGTATGTGTTACTTGTTGCACCTGCTTCTTTGTATAATATTGGCATTTATGTATGCTGTGGTCTCTGATGGCTACAAGGTCGCTTTTAGTCTTTCTGTAGGTGTAGTTGCATTAGAAAAAGCCGTCTACAGGAGAAAACTGGGCCATGTGTACTGGCTGCTGTAGTATGCCTACACAGTAGAGTTGGGTTTATGAATGTAGCTGGCCATGTTTCAGTGTAATGTTGCATGCCTTCAGCATATGTTTGTGTGGATATTGCAGCTATACTTCTGAAGTTATGTGCTTGACAAGTTGCACTCGTGCGCCTGTTATTCTCCTGCTGGGATGTTGTTAGGACAAACGGTAAGGGCTAAAATTGTGGAGTTGATTGTTTTGTAAACAATAATGGATAACCTAGTAATATCAATTCCATAATGTTATGATATGTTATAGCCTTGTAACCATGGCTGGTAATTTCAGTGTTTTCCATACCAACACATATATTCCTGAAAAACAGGTGGCTATAGCCCTAGCCAGCTGAAAGCCTCAGTTCAGTGATGCTGATAATGAGGTAATGGCCATAGTAGATGGTTCATCACATTTCTTAATGCATTGCATGTCTACAGTTTGAAATGCAATGCCCCATCACATTTCTTAATGCATAATTTGTCTGTATTTTAAATGTGATGGTTCATGGCATTTCAAATACAGACAAGTTATTCTGTGACTGTGACTTAACTAAGTTGTGAACAGTGTCAGTACCATGTATGGTCAGTGTCAGTACTATAATACAGTCTACAAGAGAGCAAGTATTATAATCCGTGCTACCACCCACAGAGCTGAGATCATTGCATAGTAGCAGAGGCAGTAGCACAGGAGACAAAGGTTACAGCTAGTGGTTCATCTACTGTATTATCATTTACAGAGAAGGAGGAATTCTTGGCCTAAATCAAAGGCAGTACTACTTCCACAGAGTTCCACATTACAGTGTTTGATGCTGGGACATTGATGGCTAGTCCCCAGAGGATATCTATGGGTAATTCCCCAGGTATGTAGTCCTACCTTTACTAGTAGCTCCATTTGTAGCTTTTAGTCACATTACTGTTTATAATACCTATCTCACCTATTTTGTATAGGTACATCTAGCACTGAGTTGTGGCAACCATCTGCAGGTTTAGACATGGTTATATGCCAATATCTTTATTAATAGTTGTGATAATATGTGGCCAGAGTGTACTGCAGGGCTCCAAAAGATGTACAGAATTAGTGGAGGTATGGCTTCAGCAGTCCAAACACACACTCTGTGATGGTTCTGGTTTTAGTAATGGCATTCCTGTAACGTTTCTCTGTTATGTGGATTTCTCACTGGGTCATGAGCCAAGCTCAGCCAGCATCACCTACTAGATGTCCATGTGGGAAGTCAGCCCTCACACTCCACTGGTAAAGGGCGCATATATGCCAGATGTGTGAGTTGTAGAAGCTGCCTTTTTGACCTGCACACACATTGTAGATTATACCCTTTGTATTACAGACCATTTGGCAGTTGATTGAGTGGTACCCTTTGTGGTAATTGTACCTCCATCCCAGGTCAACATGTGGGGCCTTTATTTTGGTGTGAGTACATTCAGTGGTCCCATGTACTTCAGGGAAATAGTGTCATCTCTCTCCCTTGCTTAATCACTGCATCAAGAAACTGGTGGAAATATTTTAGAAATAGATGCCTGAGATACCCCAGTGTGTTCTCAGTTAGTTGTTGAAAGGTCTCTATAGATACTGTATGCAAAACCACACATACCTTAGTACGTACTGGGATGGTTACTCCACAACTCTAATGGGGCTGCAGACAAAGACAGCACATGCCCACTATTTGTTGCATGGTTTCCCTGTCCAGACAGTAGTATTTCATATGTTGGTGTCATGGAGGCCATGGAATATTAAGTTCTGGCTCCTCCAGGGGGCAACGTCATATACCATCCACAGCAGCATCTGTTATAAAAGCATCTTGGAGATACAAGTTTACAATTTCTGAGGCAACCCCTAACGTAGTTGTGCAATCACTAACATAGTAATGACTTATCCTGTGTTTGACTGTGATAATATAGGCGTATTCAATTGTAATATCGGGCAGCATGACTGTGCATCATTTATACATTTCTGAATTGGCCTGCCATCTTGTTTTTTTACATCAGTATCAAACAGCACAGTTCATTATACAGTCATTAATATATATTTCAGCTGTGCCTCTGTTTACCAGCTGGCTGAATTATGAATCATGTTGGCATGTCTCCTGTATTGGACATATCCTGCTCATCCCCACTTGTGTAACATCACTCAGCACGATGCAGCAAGTTTTATAAATGTAGCCTAATGTATATGCCATGTCAAAAATCTTTTTTCACAATGAAAGATATAGGTATTTGAACTATTACTTCTTAGGAAGCCATAAAGATAAAAATGGTGGAATTTCATAAAGCATTATGTAGCCAAGAAAGTTATACTGTAATGCAATAAGAAGTAAGATACTGGTTAACTTGTACTTGAACCTTACCCATTAGTCACGCTGAAAGGAAGACTAGGTTGTTGAACAAGTCCTTACCAGATTACCAGACAACACATATTCTGCCTCTTAATTTTATGATTATGACACTTTCTGAAAACGGACAATTCCATTTAATTGGTGCCTGCAGCAGTTTTTTGCACTAAACTGAAAACAAAGCAAGCTATTCAGAAATGTTAAATCTCGTATGTTTATATTTTCAGTAGTTGAACTGAATAGGGCTAGATGCTGCATCTTGCAAATGTGTTTGTTTCACATTCAGTTCAATACTGAAAATAACACCTACCAAAATATAATAAGCATATACAACAGCTAAAATGTTATTAAAATGTCATTTGATGAACTACTACCTGCAGGTTTGCTGCCGTTTGGTAGAGGTTATGTAAAGGCATTGTAAATGTGTATTGTTTTACTTACTTTATAGGAACAGGCATATTTAATGTAATTTGCTGTTGTATAAAGAATCAGAAGTATACTCGCATGTTTAAGGTTCTTTATAGACACACAGATGAAAAGTAAAACAACTGTAAATCAATAAAGTATGTTTACATGATATAATGTTGCACAGCATAGCTTGGCAAAGATTGCTCACACAGTTAGCCTAGGTTAATATGAACCGGTCACCACATGATAATGAGCTCTTACAGAATATGAGTAAATAATTATAGGATCAAATGCAATATCTATATTTTAAATGGAGAGTAATGCTTATTTGTTTAGGGAGGAGGTTAATTGTCTGATAAAATGAAAAGGAAAAATACCTCATTATGTAGCAAGGATAACAATGTTATTAACAATTCAGAAGTAAGCAAGTTTTGAGCTCAGTCTGATGATTAAAAAATGTAGACTGAATATTAGATAAGCAAAAGGCTTTATCTCTGATGTAACAGGTGAAATACTGTCTAGACACTGTCTTCAGCTTATAAACATGTGAAAGTTGGAAACAACAAATAGATACATTTTATATCCTTGATAGAGTAAGGTTTAAATTCAATGTTAGCAGGCTTATTGGTATACTGTACAGCTTGGTGGTAAGGTCTAACAAATACATATTGAAAATAAAGTATGAACACAGTATATGATTCCAGGTAAGCAAATAATGCACAGCACTGAAGGGTGCTTGACAAGGGTACATAGTAGGTTATCCACAATACCTATGTTTTAGAACAACCTTTAAGTCCCACAAACTTAATATGTCAAATTTCCTAAAAAGCAAGCCTATTAAAACTGCAGGTAAAGTTAAAGAAAATATTTTTTTCATGGTGTCTCTTGCATCCCCAGGTTAGGGGATTTTATCCCTATGCCCCCTCACTGGTGCATATCGTCTTCACTGTCAGACAATATCAGGCAGAAGAGGAATCGTCTACTAAAGGGTGTAAAACCAACCTAGGAGACGGATTTCCATGATTTTGCTTAAAACTTTATTCCATCAAATTACTCAGCTTGGTGACATCTAGAGATTGTCACATTTCATGTAACATGTCATTTATGTAATACAAATTATTAAACATCTTGGACATTTAAAAGAAAATGTTTCTTGTTTACTCTGTTCCAGGGCTGAGAATAAATTCACACCCAATGCATTAAAGAGTTAAATGTTACAAATTGTATTAAAAGACAGTTGCTTGTGTCCGTTTGATTCCCAGAATCATAAGCAGTCATGCTTTGCTAAAATCTACCTTAAAAATGACATTTTATATGCCCCTCATTATACTTTGCTTGCCAAACACTCCATGAACACTAACAAGCATTATTTTTGCTAGTACTGATGATGGCAAATGCGGAGTACTTTTTGAGAAGGCACTTCTGAGTTGTATTACTATAGTATTTCTTTTGCATTTGGCTAGACATGCTATCTCAACATTTTTATCTATGCCAACCAGAACCATAATTAAAATTAGTTAGTAGAAATGTAGAAATAGAATTTATGAGATTTATTTGCTTTGGCATAGAGTCATATGTCTTCGATGTGTGCGATATATAGTTGCATTCATACCTTTGCCTGCTAAGTGAAATGATCAGTTCAGTTTTCTTTATACCTTTTTTTTTCTTTTCTGGTAAATTGCTGACTTTATGTGCATTCTTCTTCCATTTTTTTTTTACTTCTATAAGATTCAGGGCATAAGTCAATCAGGTCTTAGACTTGAAGTGCATTTTCTCCAGACATAATCAATTCTTTCTGAACAAATGCATGAGTTCAAACATGAATCATTATCTGACTTGGTTTCCAAGTAGAATGATGCATTTTCTTATTGCAAACTTGGACTCATTAGTAATTAGAAAGAAAAATAGGATTAGCAATGACATTAGCAATACAGTGTTTATTTTTTTTTAGTAAGTGGTCCCTAAAGCAATCTTAATTTTGGAATCTGATTACTGCTAATGGCTTATAGTTTATTATTTCAGCTTCAAGTGTAATCATCCTGCCTTAAGGGTTTCTCTTGTGTTTGAAAATTAAGGCAACCTGCACAATTATTAATACAAATAGAGATGTTAAGCTGAATTAACATTTATAACAATATGTATATTTTTGATGCAAGGTTTTTGTAACAGGCATCATTTTGACTACATATGATATTTTTGCTTTTGGAAATTGAATTCTGTCATATCATGACTACAATTGATGATTAATGTAGTTTGGTAGAGAATAAGAAAGTAATTTAAGCAGTAAAGTTGTCTTCAATTTATTTATGTTGTGTCTGTTTTGACAAGACTGCATAATATAAACTGTAACACATCATCTAACCACATTGACAAGACAGGCCTCATCTTTTTTGTAAAAAGAAAATGAAATTTACAATATCAGTCCAGCATCAATATACTTAATATTAACCTTCAGTATCAAAACGAGTTTTCAAACATATAACACAAAATCTGTATTCAAAAGTTTGATGTTTAAAATCATAATATCATTGCTGCATTCAGGGCACATACTCCTTACCTTTTAATCATGGCCGCTCCATTGAAGTTTATGGGTATTAAAAGTATTTCAAGCACAATTTAGGACTTATGATATGACCAATACATCTGGAAATGCTGAAAATGTATGACAGCTATAGAACAAATGCAGACGACAGAGTTTTACATATCTATCAGAATAAATATATGTACTCAAGTTTTGTTCTACCAAGTTATTAAAGTAATTTCCAAAATTAAAAACTCTACTCCCAAGTGTCCTGATAATATCACTGAGTATAATTGAGATGTCAAAGTTCCACTAACAAAACTCTTATATCAACCTTTCTACCTGAGTTATTCCACTGGTTGTATCCCAGAAGTGTAAAGAATGTTAGTTATATCCATGTATGAAGGTGGCCCTTCTTCTGACCTTGGATATTACAGGCCTATTAGTCTCACTAATATTATCTCCAATGCTATGGAACATATTAAAACAGAACTAATAAACAATCATATAGGTGATCTCTTATCCCTGGATAAACACAAGCTTGGTTTTGTAAAAGGCAGATCATGCCTTTTCAACCTGGCAGATTTCATTCAAAAAATATTGAGGCCATGGATGAAGGGCATACTGTCCACACTGTTTAACTGGACCTTGCCACAGTCATTGACAGTAATCCCTCATGGTAGGAATATTGACAAATTCCCCCAGCTTACCCTCAGTACAAAGTAATGCAGCATAGTTTCATTTGGTAAATCTAGCACCGCTACTGCTCACCATATAAATATGTTTCCACTTACATTTGGCACAGTCATCAAGAATCAGAGTGCATGTTGATAAAAGATACTCCTTTGACCACCATGCCTCTATGGTGGTTGTAAAATCCTTCTAACATACACAACTTATCTTACATTGTATCTCTTTACATTGCAGAGAAATTGCTGTACCATTTTATTCATCCCCTGCTAGACCCATCATTGACTGTAATGCACCCTTCAGCATCTACCTCATGAAGCAGCTAAGTCACCTTGAAAGACCTCAGTGTTTTCTAATCAACAAGTCCCCTGGTTTCAGTACCCTTAGCTACTCTAATAAAGTAAATCCATGCCCTTGTACTTAGTGTCATATGGATATCTGAGGGGTGATCGCTGCTTACCCTTCTGTTCAATGAATGATCAAACACTCTTTGAACTCATTCACCTAAACACAACCAGTGGTAAAGCAAACACCTATTTCAGAAACCTAAAGTACCACATCAATAACACTGGATGCATAACAGACACCTACCCCAATGTATGCTTCATTTCTAGAGCAACCCCCCCCATACCTGTCACGCAGAGTACATCTAAAGCAACTTTTAAAACTAGTCTGGATGACTGGATGGTTGATCACAAATTTGCACCAGAGTTTTCTGTAGAAAACCTACTAAATGACTGTCATTATTAGTTACCCATATTATTGGGTGATGTTTCAGAACTTGTTAATGTTGCCCTTTGGCTGTAAGCTTATTAAAGAACTATGTACCTGTAAGGTACTGGATGTGTTGTAATTCACATAGAACCATTCACCAAGCTGCATCTGTTACTTCATGGAATGAGCAATATTTGCTAATATATCCACAATTCAGTGATATTTACTTACAGCATGTCTTCTATGAAGGTGTTTTAACTATAATAAAGATGACATACTTTTGAGACAACATTCTCAAAGTAGTGGACTCACACTATTATGTTGATATAACTTGTTTTTATGTTGATATATGAAGCATTCCTCCCCAGGCTGCCGCTGAAAATTGGCTTTGTTCCAAGTCTGAATTTCCTGGTAAACAAATGTTAAATAAATAAAACATAATGTTTAATTGACCGGACCAGAGCCTTTGACATTGTAAGCCATGGAGTGCTTAAAAGAAACTTATATGCTGGAATGACTGCTACATAAATGAGTTGCAAATTGTCTAACATTCACAGTACGAAATGCTATCGATAAACTTGACCTTTGGAAAACACATGCCATTACACTTAAGCATGGATTAGCATTAAATGCTGTCAATCTATTAATATATACCTGTACATTGTGACATTACACTTCTTGGTCAATTCATTATGAGTAAATAAGCTAACTCTCATAAATAGTATTGCAATATACCAATGAAAGGGGTAGGTAATTCATACTGAACCCATATTAGGGAACACTGATCAAGAATTTCCTACCCTCAGATAAATATATCAGTTACCAGTGACCTGTCATGGTGTTTTGCAATCAACGAATTATATTATTTTGAAATAAGTATGTTATCATTTTGAAATTGCGCCATTGTGTAATTTTCATTCCATTGTGATTCACATGCCATAGCGAGTCTGACTCTATGAAGCTGTGTGTGTACATGGAGGAGCCTTACTGGCATCCTCTACATGAATGCACCAATGAGTCTTGTGATTAATTTGCAGCTCATGAACCAGGTGGTGTTATTGCCTCTGTAAGTAATGCAGCACAAATTGAAGGAAAAATATGTCACACTTACCATACAGGAAAAGAAATGTTAAAGTTAATAGAATTAATGTTTGAAATTATTTGCAGGGAGATTACGTTGTCAAAAAATGTGCTATTTATATTTTATTGCTCAACATTAAAATCTAGTCATTCTACAATAACAGCAATTGGGAGTCCTTTGATATCTTCTTCCGGCTTTTCCAGGTTAGGGTTCACCACAGCAGATCACCTGATCGCTCATGATTGGCAGTGGAGTTTTATGGTGTCTAGTTGCCAGCCCAGTGCCCAACCTTCCACAGAAGCCACACACACATGCCAAGGGTCAATTTAGAGCATCCAATCCACTTACAGCATGCTTTGGGATGTGGGAGGAAACCGGAGCACCCAGAGAAAACCCACGCGACCACAGGGAGGACATGCATACTCCACACAGAAGGCACCCCAGCTGAGGATTGAACCGGAGAACTTCTTACTGTCAGGTGGCAATGCTAACTGCTGCACCACCATGGCTGCCCGGGGAGCCCTTTGACATACTGTAACATATTAATTTTGAAATCAGAATTCTACTGATGCCAAGACCATCACCTAGAATGTCACCAACTTCTGAAAATAAGAAAACCAAAAGGCAGCAGGAACAGCAGCAGTGTAGACTCAAGAGCCAAGAAGGTGAACTTTTTACTCAAGAACAGAAAATGTTAACAATGCCATGTACAAACATTCCACTACATGCATTAACTGGAAAAAGTTCACCTTCTCGGCTCTTGAGTCAGTGAACAAGGACATCAGGGGAGGTGATTATAGGAACAAAGTAGAACAGAAAGAAGCAGTATGGCAACTGAGACTGGCTTCTTACATACATCCTGGGCTGAATGACACAGTCAATATAAAATGTTTTTTTAAAAAACAGAAACGTTAATATTAAAAAATAAAGTTTTTACTTAGATGTATTTTTACTGCAAACAGTAGTCTATGGGAAAAAAATGAATTGATGGTTCACTTCAATTGAATAATTGTTTTACGAGCTGAACAGTTTGTTATGCAATTAATTGTTCACTTGCTGATAGTATTTTAAGTGTGTTTTGTAGTAGTGAATTGTATTTCTGATGAAGTCGCCTTTGACGAATAGTGAATTAAATCATTTTACACTAAAAGACCTGGTTTTCTCCTGATTTTTGGTGTTTTTGTTCTACAGCTTCTGAAAGTAACCAAATGTGACTGTGCCTGTACTATCCGATAACATAGTGGTGCATTTGCAGAGAGAAGCTCCCTGTATCCCCAGGGTCTATATTATAACATCAAAGTCTAAAAACATTGGATGTTATAATATCGAACCCATTCAATCGAAACACCAGGAAACCAAACAGTCAGAATAGCAAATTTTTTTCCATGGAAAAAATTTGCTGTTCCGACAAACATACACACAAATCAAGCACACCAAAATAAATAATCCACACACATACACTTTACAAAACCCTACACTAAACCAGACATACACCACTAGCTATCCACTTACCTTAACCCAACCCTAACCCTAAGGTCCCTAACTATCGCACACTCACCTTACCCACTCCCTAACCCTAACTCACCTACCCCACCCTAACCCTCACTTCCACACAGTCACACATTTACCTGACCTGTGCCCTAACCCTAACTCACCTAACCCATGCCCAATCGCACACTCACCCTCATTTGCACACTTACCTTAACCCAGTCCGTAACCTTCACTCCACAGTTGAGGAAATAGTGAAGCTGCAGAAACGGCCCACTGAATACTTTCCCTAGGAAAGTATTTGGTGTTCTGCAGCTTTGCTATTTAAAGCATTTGCTCTACTGGGTTCAATATTATAACATTCAAAGTTTTTAGACTTCGATGTTATAATATAGACCCGTACCCCCACCCCAACTTTAATGTTTAAATGTTATGGTCACAGAGCAACAGAGAAGGGACTTATATTAGGATTCCGAGGACCACAGTATTGCAACAATCTCATGGTAATGTGATCCTGGAGTTGGAATATTAATGCAGAGGGTGTGTGGATTATATAATTTAATTTTGGAGACTTAGAGAGCTTAACCAGTTCAACACATATTCTTAATGTCTCTGTAAACTGATAATAACCATTCTTCCTATTGCTTTTAGTAGTGACTCACACATTTTCATCTGATATTAACATGGGATATGCCATCTCAAGTCTGATTGTGAAGGCTTCAAGTACAATTCAATATATCAAAAGACATTCTAACCATCATACTCTATAGATGGCGGTAAATGAGTAAGGAGCTGGTTTACTACCCATGAAGATGACCCTACATATAAGATATCTGCCTGTCTGTCTGTCTGTCTGTCTGTCTGTCTAACACTGTAGAAATGGCATGTCAGTAGAGTCTGTGCAATAACACATACAAGTGTCCAGATGAGTAGCTGATGAAATTTGGAAAGACATACACACATATATATATATATATATATATATATATATATATATATATATATATATATAGCACATACAATAAAGAAGTTTTAAGAGTGGCTAAATTAGATCTCCTTTCCATAATGACCTCTTTCCTTAGTGCTTTAATAAGATGCATGCCACTGTAATCCACTGAGCAAAATTGTATTTAAATAAAACTAAGCATGCCCCAAGGAAATGGACTAAGAGAATACCTGGATTTGCAAACATAGCAATTCATAGAGACCAAAACAGTTAGTTTTTTTTTTATATGCCATTAGTATAATCATAAGAGACATGATTCTTTTATACAATGCCATTAAAGCCAATTATACTTTTTGACTGGCTATGTTAAGAAGGGGAATACTTTTCTGGCCCTCCAATGATCAGGCTAGAATCTACAGAGTGAAAATATAACAGATGAAGAAAATGGTTTGGGTTAGAAAAAGAATCATTCTGATATGGAAAAAAACATATTGGTTTCAGTAAGAAAATATGGTTCCTTTGAGTTTTTTTCTGGATATTTTGGTGATAGTCATTTGGACTCATTCTATGTTTTTGTCCAGAATTTATCTATGAAACCAATACCTTTGGTTAAGAGAATACATGGACTTGATTTCACTTGGACCCTATTCATGGCATTCTTTGGTTCCCCCACAGCAGTCACACACACACACACACACACACACACACACACACACACACACACACACACACACACACACACACACACAAAACCAGAGAAAATTCTGCTGTTGAGTCCATAATTTAGCTGATATGTTTTAAAAGTAGTTTAGTTCCTTCAATGGATCAATGAATGTTGAGGCGGCCATCTTTGGTAGTGAGGGAAGTTCAGTAGCCAGATAGGAATTGCAAACATCTGTGAACCATTGAAAATGCTTTTCTTTCTTGCTATGGTTTGACCCTGGGGGATATAATGCTTTTTTTACATAATCTTTATTTTATACAATAAAACAAACATGTTCAACAGAAGTCAACAATAACAGTAGCATTCAAGGTTTGAGATAAATTAAACAACAGGTAACTATAATATACATATTTACATAGGTGTCATTTACCTTAAAGAATGTAAAACTTACTAATGCTTCAAAAGGAAGAATAAAAGCAGGGGAAACGAAAAGGATCGATGAATATAGGGAAAGAAGTAATAATGTACCTTAGATGCAAGTATTTAGTTCCTTCGATATAAGTTAGTAATTAGGAAAATATAAAAGCAAGTGGGAAGATTTAGATTAGGAATACTAGAGGTTGAATAATTATTCCAATATATGTTTGAATACTGAGTTCCAATAATCAATGAAATGAGAATATACTTTTCAGTTAAACACCAAAGGTTTGTGAGCTGTTAGGTGTTTAATTGTCATTTGTCTAAACCCTTCCATGTAACAGATGTTCTATCTAACCAATTTAATGTAATATATAGTTTAATTAATATAAAAAGGGGAATTTAAAATATGGGTTTGCACTTTAGTCAGACTGGCTTTGGTCAGACCAGGGGAGGAATGTGAAGCATGGTAAATTAACATGAAAGGGTTGCTTTTTTTGTACCCCATCTTTTGTAGTTGAACATTTAGGGAATTCCAATGTTTATAGACAAACTTGCAGCTCTAGAATATATGGAGGAAATCAGCTCTTTGAGAATCACAATAAGGACAAAAAGGGGAAATTGAAGGGTAAAATGTATGTAAAACTGTAGGTGTGGGGTATGTATTATTAAGGATCATGAGGTGTGTATATGAAAGTTTTTTTCAGGGCAATTAATCTGGAAGTTAATTTTATGGATTGTTTTATTTGATTAGTAAAGATAGAAGGGTTTGTCTTAGCCCAATAGTTTAAGAACAGGATACCATTCTGGATTCTAATTGATACAATCAATTTATATATGCTTGAAATAATTGTTTTCCTTAATAACATTAGTTTCCAGAGAGTTCTACAAGTCTCTATATCTTTATCTACTAGGTTCCTATTAAATAAGTAACTAGAACACATTTCTTTCATCTGTCTTAGGATAATATTATAACTCTTAGGTAGATTTAAATGGATCTCATCTCTATGATAGTAGAATTACAAAAAGGATAAAAATCAAGCACTCAGTTTTCTTTTAAAAGATGAAAGTTGGTTAAGTTTAACATTGAATTATTAAAATTCAAAATGTGGGTTAAGGTGTATCAGTTGCAAGGTTGCAAAAGCAGTAGATATATTTAATGATTCAAATAGGTTTTGTAAATTAATTATAAAAAAATTTACTGGGGTAAGCACTTTATAAGTTTTCAAGTTCCTTTTATCAAGGAAGGGGAGAGCTTTAGGATTAAATATGAGTGATTTAATATATTTATGGTGTAGTTCTAACCAGAAGGGTGACCAAAAATTTCCATTCAAATCATATTTAGCAATTTTTATTAATCTGCTACTATTAATGATAATATAGTCTGAAATCTGGAAGGTTTAGTCCTCCATTTTCTTTTGGCCACATTAACTTGTGATAAGAAATCCTAACAGATTTAGGGGACCAAATAAATTTAGTCAGATTAGTGTGTATATTTTTAAATACTTTGTTATATATTATCACTTGAGAGGCCATAAAAACATATAATACCCTTGGTAATTTATTCATTTTTACAATTGCAACTTTTGACAAGAAAGGTAATTTAAGCTTATCCCATCTACTACAATCTTGTCTTATATTTTGCCATGCACATAAAATGTTGTTTTGATAGGGTTCCACAGTATCTTGATAAAATGAGATCCCTAAATATTTTATGGATTATTTTATTTTGATTTTGGTTGGGTGGGGGTATAATGATAGCAGATTTAATATTATTGATTTCATATTGATTTCAATAGTTTAGGTATATCAGAACTTGGTAAGGTAATGTATAAATTCAAATTATCTGCAAAAGCTGTTAAGGCAATTATTGTATTATAAATTGTTGGGGGCAATGAAAGGTTGCTTGATTTATAAGTAAAAATAAAGGTTCCAGATATAGATTGAAAAGATACGGGGAAAACGGGCACCCTTGTCTAGTTCCATTTTTAATGGCAATTCTGTTAGAGGTACTTCTGTTTATATATAAAAAGTGTATGCCTTATCATATATTATATTAATAAACTGGATACAACTTGGGGGTACTGCAAAGTGTGGTAAGACTCCTGTATCTCAAAATCTGTTTAAAGGACCAGTTTATCGTAAGTGTAATTTAGGAGTGGTCAGTAAAGAATCTAGCATTGGTGTAACATTTAATGTTCAGATTCAAAAAGAAATCTGAAGTAAAAAAAAAAATTCAATTCTGGACCACATTATATGGCACTGAGAATAAATGTAAATCTTTCTTTTGTTAAAATGTGATTTTGGTAATTATAAGGGTCAAATAGTGCAAAGTTGTTTTGTAGTTCTGATAATGCAATATTTGCTTGAATATTATATGATTTGCTTGAGTTTGTTCTATCTGTTAAGGCATCTTTGTAAGTATTTCTGTTGCCTCTTAAAATTAGATAATGGTTCTGGAAAGCAGATACATTTTTGTATAAGGACATGAAGAAATCTTGTTGCTTACTATAGGGGGCATAAATATTTAGTATCAAAATCGGTTTATTAACATGAGGGATTTTGCAAGTTACATAACACCAGCTACCCTCTGTATCAGTTCATATTGTATTTTAGTATCCTGAAAGGATTTCTTAATTATTATAGCTATCCCAGCACTATTTGTTTCTTTGCCAGAAGCAATTAACATCTTAATCCATTTTTTCCCCTTAGAGTGTGACCGTTGTTCCTTCGTCACATGTGATTTTTGTATTAATATTATTTTAGCTTTTGATTTAAAGCAAGGTGAAAGAAAAGTTTCCTTTTCCTCATTAACTGAATCCCCCTTACATTCCATAAATCAAGTCTCCCACACTCTATTCTGTTATATGTAGACATAAATTGGGGAGGTGCATTGAAAATTTAATATAGTTAAGAGTAGGGATCCCTTCAGATTGATTGGGTAAATAACACACCACTCCATTATTCATTGGATGTCAAGGGCACTGAGAAGATTTTATATAAGAATTAGTCCTTGTTGCAAAGTAACAAAATGTGCCCCATATTACCATCTTTTACATACTAAAATAAACAGAACGCAAACTGTGGATGCTTTTAACGTTTTTCTATTAAATGTTTCCTGCAATTGTTTTGGTGGCTGACAATTTGGTGGATTTTGCTGTTCACCCTGATGATTGTCAGAGAGGTGACCAGAGACCACACTTTTTGCTTGGATAAAAAGTTGTTTTACATCTTATAATAACCAAGATCTGTGGAAATGACATTCTCATCCCTACATAATGGTGTCTAGTGGTTTATGGTTCTGGGTCAGAATGAAAAAATATATATATATTCTTCTGGAGTTAGGTCTTAAGTGCTGACAGAAAAACACTTTTACATGTTGTTTTGTATTGTAAATGGGGGCATCTTGCTCAGAATGAGCTAACTTCCTTGTGGACTCCAGAGGTCTGGACGAGTGGATAATAACTGGAGAAAGGCCCTAGAAGCCACTGTTCTTGAAGTTGTCTTGAGCTCTTCCAGTTCTAGTTGATATTGTTTTGTGGTGAAATATAGAGGGGAAGGAGGTAAATATCCCACACATAGATATCAACCTCTTAGCCCATGAAATCTGGACAAAGTCTTACATAATGGGGGGATAAAGGCTCAAAAATAGGGGCAGATTTTAAACATTCTTCTTATAAACTTAGAAAGTAGCCAGAATAACATGTTTTTGTTAAAATGCATTTTCTAAAAGATATAAAGTTTGAAATTCAAATGTATGCCATTATTTAGTGATTTCATTCATCAGATCAATCCAGGGATTTGCCAGAAACTCAAAATTTTATGAGGAAGAGACCAAAACTTTGAGGCAAAATCTGGACACTCTGCAAAAATCTATACATTTGAGAGGTATGATCCCACATTTTGCAGAGCTATGTACCTTTCCAAGACACTCCATGAATACCTATGGTGAGAGGGTATTCCTCCCCCACCCATGCATTTTTGTTTTGTTTTGGCAACACTGCTGTATGGGATAAAGAGGAAGGGCCTAACTAGCCTGTGAATGTTTTGTCATAGTGTTTAAGTACTACCTTCCTTTGTTCAACTGGCAAAGTGAAAGCATCCCCTGCCATATGCCAGGATAAAGGAACTCCTTTCAGATCCCAGGAAACAATGAACTACAGTGACTCTCCAGACATGGCGATTGCCCCTCAATTTTGATATTTTGCTCAATGACAAGTCTTACTTCTCCTATCATTATCCTGAGAAGAGAATTAATCTCTACATGTTAGCTCTGAACCAAATCTTAGGCCAGCTAATATTTAAAATAACAGCAGCCTCTAGAAAGGGTGTGCTTTTACTGTCTTGGATATGGCCATCCCTTTCTTGTCTGTTTCTCAGTATAAAACTGTTCCACTGCATAGATTCTGAGTAACAAGTTATGTATCTTCATTATTACAGCACCTCAAACAGAACATCATTTTATCACCTTCATAATGAAAGGTAATTCTCAGTAAAACAAACTAATGACCCGGTGTGTAGTTTACTCTCCGTTAAAGTATTTCAGGTGTGAAAACTCCTTAATGTACATGACCAGTGTGATTTTTGATTTTGCATTCCAATACACTTGAAGTTATTTGAAGGGCTTTGGACTGATATGCAAGTGTGCAAAGTGCACAACAGTCACTCAGACAAAATTATTATGCATGGTAGAAATCATCTTTGTTCAAAGTCACAGAAACTTTGGAGTTAATTATATTAAATAAGTGGTAAGGGCAGCAAAGCACCCTTCATGGGATAATGATGTTTTTCTATCTAAGTAAAATACAAGACCAAAAGGTTTGTTCAAATGCTACTCTGTCTCTTCTCAAAATGGTATCCAAATGAATGTCATTCATGCTTATGCCCAAGTCCTCAGTTTTAAGTTTACTGAGATATCTTGTCTGTGAATTCCATTTCTAATGGCTTTTAATATTTTGCCTTCTTGTTTTACTCATTTATACTGCTGTACTTTATCCTTATTAAAGTTTTCTACTTGACCTGGTTTGTGGCTGAAAGGCGACTATGCCAGATAAGTCACTGACTGGCTTAACAAGCAAGCAATACATTCATTAAGAGAACATTTGCTTATGGACAGAAGGTTCACAGTATTGATTCAAAGTCACATTCATTTGTACTGCAAAGTGCAAAATGTGCAATTAACTGATAGCATACACTCCACTTAGAGAAGTTTAAATCCTTCTTGGGATGATATTTTACTACGATGAGAATCTTACAGTAGTATAGTTTTGTGCTTCATTCATGTTTGTAACTCAGTCTGATTGCTATCACCAGATTCAGATCAAGTCCAGGTGTGGCATTTAGAAATACAGTCCAGTTCATTACTTGCACTTTAAAAACACATATAAACTTGTATGCAAGGGCACCCACAGGCAGGTGCAAGGGGGTGCACTTGCACCCCCCTGGAATCAGCTAGTTGGGATTAGTTTTATTTTCATAAAAAAAAAATGTTTTTTTTAAAGGGCAGGCGTTCCTCTTTAAGAACGCCCTTTGCATCCTGTCCCATCGCACAGATGCAACAGGTGTCTGCAACCTGTTTCTGCATCAGGGATTTGAATTCCAGACTCCAGAGTGGACTATGGGTGAAAAGTATGCTGACATCATCACATGGCGCGAGCAGGAAGAACTGAAATGGATGGTTTGAGAAACAGTTTCTGCTGATGGGTTTTTTTTTGCGAGGACTGACTGAAGATGGAGTAGAGTGGAAACAGTTGTGATGTGGAATCTGGACGCTTTTCAGACTGAGTAAGCTGGCGTGTGTGTGTGTGTGTGTGTGTGTGTGTGTGTGTGTGTGTGTGTGTGTGTGTGTGTGTGTGTGTGTGTACATACATACTAGAAAGAGGTTTATATTTGTATTTGTTTTCTACCTTAGTGTAAAGTGTTCTATAGTGGAATGAGTAACAAATACGCAAGTCATTCTTTTCTGTGATGTTCTTCTTTGAGGCTTACTGAGATGTTGAAAGAATGTGAGGTTGTGTAAAAATACAATAACTTAAATGCAGTCTCATGAAAAGACTTGAGGTTAATTATGTCTTTTCAACCTCCTACAAAACTCACACTATTCGTTCTGTGTTTGGTACATGAAAGAAAAATGCTGCCAAGTGGAATGAATGGTATAATTTCTACTATTATTCTGCATAGATGAAAGCTGCAAAAGACTGCGAAATGTGTTTGTTGATTTTAACCATCTTTTTCTGATTCATTCCAGTTATTAGTCTGACATGTAGGAACAAAACAACAGTACAGGATGATGTGCAGTAAATAATGTGAAGGATGTAACAGAAAAGACGTGAAATGAATATTAAATGTTGATTTATGCTGGTGAGGTTCCTGCTCCTCCTCTTATCACATTTTCCCAGAGAAAGATTCCTGTATAAAGAACTTTTGTTCACTTGCATTACAAACGTAGTTACTACATTATGTCTGTGAAAGTTGAAAAAATGATGCACTGCTGTTCAAATTGTGCAATGTTTGGTGTTCTCCTACTGGTTTCAATTCTATCGGCATACATGGCAAGCAGAATGTTTGTACTTAGGTTTCCAAGTGTTTTAGCTTTGTATTTTAAATCTGTTTGCATGTCTGTTTTGTGCTGTTGGGATACATAGGCTGCCCAGGTTAAGGCAATGTACGCTGTGCATATTGCTTATTTGTACTTTTGAAAGAGTAGCTATTGTACCTGGGAAAGTATACATCTACTTACGAAAAGTCAAATTTAGAGTACAAGGAAAGATACTAGATAGAGCAATCATGCTGAAAGATGCACCTGCTTAGAATGCAGGAGAATTCATTATAAGCATTCTTTTTTTGTGAATGTAGTGAGTCCCCATACTTCATCCATGTGACTGACTTTGCCACAGTGCATTCTTACTTATATACTTTTATGGTTGCACAGCACTTAGTAAAAGAGAAAGAAACCTGGGACACATAGCTGCCGTCTCAGTCACAGTAGAACCAATTTATATGTAAAAAACATTCTGAGAAGTAAATATCTGATGTGTTTGGCTGATCCAGCATACTTGTTGGTTGTGTGCATCACTTCAGCTACTGGCTGTTGGCAATGTTGATGGGTGTTTTTAGTATGCAAACTTTACTCCTGTTGTAAAGCTCATAGTCGTAGCTGACATCTGATTTTCTGTCTTTATGGATTTGATAGATGTTAACAGTAGCTGTACATTTATAATGAAATGCTGCCTTCACTCAAGCTTTTATATATTTAGGGCATGCACTATCTGGAGCAATGTTCTTTCACCTGTGCTTCTGATTTAATGAGCAACTGTTGTGAAGCAAAGAGCAGAAAATATTACCCTCCCCACACCAAAAAAAAGATACATTACCCAGATGTAAAAGGAAGTGTAGCAAGCAGCAATTATTTCCAAAAAATATATATATTTTAACTATTTAAATTAATTATAGAAAAAATGCAACTGTTGTGAAGCAAAGAGCAGAAACTATTACCATCCCCACACCAAAAAAAAAAAAGATGCATTACCCAGATGTAAAAGGAAGTGTAGCAAGCAGCAATTATTTCCAAAAATATATATTTTTTAACTATTTAAATTAATTATAGAAAAAAATGGTACTGCTTCAACATACAGTGATCAGGTTCATGCATTACAGCACTTCAAATGCATTTATATAAAAACATACAGACACAAGGTGTTTTCTTCAACATACTGAAGACCAGCTTGCTGAAGTGAAGTCACTGAGCCCTGTTTTCATTCAGAAGAGCTTAACAAAAACAGAAACAGAGGGACTGGTTGATTATAATAGAAATTATGTGGATGGCTGCCAGTGGCTACTGACTTCTCAGGTAAATGTGTAGCTGGATACCTACTGCTGTTTGCTCCACAAACTGTTTTTCTTTTAACTTTTTTCCCCATTAAACACGTGCTTTTTCTTTTAACATGCACACCACTTATGAAAACGCAGCATACCAAGGCAAGGTGCATTGAGACAGTTGCAGCTGCTCGTTTCATTTTTCTGGGGCAGGTATTTTTTCCTTACCTTTCTCAGTAGGCTTACCTGGTTTACAAATAAAAAAGAATGTTTAAAATTTGTTCCTTTTTGGGACTCTGTCCATTATTTTTGGCTTTGCCCAAATTTCCTGAATAAAAAAGGTTAACATTTTTTGACTGCTCCTTTTAAAACAGGCTATAATTACTTATAGTACCCCCAAGATTCAAAGTTGTAGACGCCACCTTTTTCCAGACTGGCAAAAATTTTCATTGCATGCATAATGCAGGTAGAAGCTGAGAATTTACTGAAATATTTTTGATTAAAAAGAGCTTATTTTATATGTCAGGGTGCAGGGGATTGACTGCTGCTTTGCTGTATATGATACAGAGCTCTTGTCATTTTAAGTACTGATTTTTTTCACAGTAAGCTGTAAGCTATTAGACAGACATACCCACATCTGAAGAGTATCACACAAAGGTTACTGTAGCCAACATGCCTATGGCTTACACTGCTGTGATTCTGTATTTATATATTCTGTGTGGAAGTAGACTGTTATCATGGAAATGTTCTGAATAGGGCAGTTTTGTCATTACTGGTGCATGCATTTTGCTTCATTGCCTACTGGAAAAATGTTTAAACAATAAATTTAAAATAGGTTCTAACTTAAGTCTAATGTATGCTGTATTATACAAGGCATATAATTTAATATAATCAAGAAGGTGAATCAAGGAATGCATACATGTATGCATGGCCCTAAAAATATGTTTGAAGACAGCCCAGAGGAAAGTGTGAAAGACTCAAAATCATGGGAAAATCTTAAGCTTTACTCTTGTTACCAAAGCAATGGATGAATGTAAAACAGTTCACACCAAATTAACTTGACCGGGCCAAGCCTTTTGACACAATCCCCTAATCAGGTGTAGTACAAAAGATGAATAATGTAGGAGCAAACACTTGCATCACCAGCTGCATTGATGAATAATGTGAGAGCAAACACTTAGATCACCAGCTGCATTGCCAACTTGGCTCACAGGATGCAGGAGATCAAAACAGGGGAAGAGACCAGTCACCAATGGAGTTCCCCAGGGTTCGGTGCTGAGACTTTCTGTTTGGCATATGCATCCCAAAAGTAAAAGGAAATACCAAAGAGCTTTGGCCAGCTAAGTTTGAGATGACTGCAAGCTAGAAGAAGTTATTGAATCCCCAAATGACTTAACCATCATGCAGGAAGGTTTGTCCCAAATAATAACTGGTGTCAAAATCGTGACAATGCCCTCTGAGAACTGATCCAATTGTTTGGCATTTGGGAACTTGTGTGTACAGTGACCTAACTTTTGACCAACATGTGCCCAGCATCATAAATCCTTTCTATATTGCACAGCTTATAAACAAATTGATTGTGACTAGATCTAGAGCTGTTGTTGTCCCCCTTTACAAAGCTCTCATTATGTCAATAATTTTGTATAATGCCCACTTTGGCATGTATCAGTCCAGCCACATGCAACAAGTGGAATACCTTCAGAGATACCTTACTAAAAGGATGCAAGTCTTAAACAATAGGTCTTGCATGGACCACCTCAAAAATTTATTATTATACTCAGCATCCTGCAGAGTGCTTAGAGGTGACACGTCTGACATACAAAGCATCCTCCAACCTAATACTGATGGACCTACTGAACATCAGCAAGTCAAATGGCATCAGAAATACTCAGTCTAGGTATCTAAACTGAATGTTGTGGAGAGATGGATATATATCACAGAGGCTACCACTGCTGGAACAGACTATCCATAAAAATAAAGCAAAGCTCATCCATCCATATTCAAATGCAACTTGGATCTAAGGATGAGTAATAGAAAATGTACTCCAGGATTTCCCCTCATGCCACTAATGGATAGAGGCAGTTCTTAAATAATGCATCCCTTACATGCCCCCCTCAAATTATCTATGGTATGATCACAGTTGTTCTCACTAGGGCTAATATACAATTATCAGCCATGGGGATAGCTAAGACCAATCAGAAAATGTTAATTCAAGCACCAAAAGGGAATTGGCAACACTTAAAATGTCCTTCAAGTGAACCTATGTTGTGGTAGCAAATAGTTATAAAAAATTACCGTTTGTAGTTCACTAAGTGCCCCTGTCTCCCTCCACCCCCCAGCCTTTAACAGCTTCTGGTGCCTATGGTGTGTGTGTGTGTTTGTGTTTAAAAGGTGTGTGTGTGTGTGTGTGTGTGTGTGTGTGTGTGTGTGTGTGTGTGTGTGTGTGTGTGTGTGTGTGTGTGTGTGTGTGTGTGTGTGTGCGTGTGTGTGTGTATGTGTGTGTGTGTAAGAGGGAGGGGAGGGGTGTATGGGGGGTTCATACCTCACAATTATCCAGATTTTTGCCTCATATTTTCAGATTGTTTCTCATAAAATTGTCTTTTTTCTGGCAAATCATTGAAGACTGAAGTTGAGTTTTAGTCTTCATATCCTCAGAAAATGCATACTAATGTAAAAATTTTGTTCTATCCACTTTCTAAGGAGGTCGGGGTATGTATGTGTGTGTCATACCTCTCAACTGTACTGATTTTCACAGAGGTTGAGGTATGTGTGTGTTGAGAGAGAGTGAAATGCCATATTTAAAGTCAGCAGGTGGAATTTATTTTCAAGGAATTGTGAGCTTCAAGGGAAAAGAAGTTTACTACTGCTCATGCTAAGTCTGCTTAAAATGTGCAACTGTTTTGTTTAGCAAATGATATCACTGTTGTGGTGTAGAACTCCAAAACAGTCTTAGTAGCACAGCAGGTAGCATACTTGCATCTTAATGTAGAGCGCTGTAGGTTCTACTCCCACCACATGCATATTTGCATTTTAAGGGGATGGAGTGCTGCAGTCCTGAGTATGTCCTCCTTTGGAAGAGATGCCTAGTAACTATGAACCTGTGTTTCTACTTGCCACTTATTCCTATTGCAATATACAAGCTTAGCATTTTTTTAAATGTAACATAGGCAATTTATTGTTTAAGGGCAGTTGGCACTGAATTTGTAGATGAAACACTGAAATATAAAGCTGTTTTCTAGCAACAACCTATCCATTAGTTTCAGATCTCTTTAATGTGAAATTATTCAGATGACTTTTACTTCTGCAGAGATTGTGTATATTGACTGATATTGGTAGATTGCAATGATAGACGTTTAAGTGACCTTTTATAGTTGAAATGTTCTGAATTGGGCAATTTGTCATTATTGGTTCATATGTTTTGTTTCATTGCTTAATGGAAAAAAAATGTTCAAAACTATAAAACACACTCTAAGTGGTACTGTATTAACAAGGGATATAATTCAGTTATTGTATATTATAATTAATACAATCAGGAAGGTGAATCAAAGCAGTTATGCATGGTTCTGAAATGTGTGCAAGGGGCCTATGATTTGAAAACAGTCCAAAGGTAATCTTAACCTGCCACTGGCCAGATGCATTTTCTTTGAATGTGGGTTTCAATGCTGTTTCAGTGCATGCGAGTTTCAAAGGTAGAGAAGTTTTAATGCTAAGTCTGTTTTCATTGTAAGACTATTGCTTTGTTTAAGTTTAGCAAATGTCTATCAGTGTTTGTGCTGTAAAATAGGAGGTTGCTAGGCTATTGGCCCTGAGGCCCTAAAATTTGAAATAAAAGTTTAAAATTGAAACCAAGTATCTGTAATCATTGTAGAAGTAATGCATAAAACAGTATGCACACAGAGAGTTTTGAACAGTGTTTATGGTAACTGGGGAGAAATAGCCAAGTAATGGGATACTAGAATGGCTGCGTGTGTGTGTTGGGGGTTGAAGGGGTGGGGTTGGGGTTGAAGGGTGGGGTTGGGGGTGGTGCTTTGAAGGGGGTGGGGTTGGGGTGGTGCTTTGAAGGGGGAGGGGTTGGGGTGGTGCTCCAGGTTTGCACCCCCCTGAAAAAATTCCTGCGGGCTCCCTTGCTTGTATGCAAGCATTTAGAAAGTGTACATGAATAAGCTTTTTCTTAAAGGTATGTCATTTGAACATATACCTTAGATTCAGAAAGAAGCTTTGTAAAAACACCAGATATTCTCTTATTACAGGATTTTTATTTGATGTCATAAAACGTAAGTGCTTAATTTTAGACAGAAAGGATAATAGTTTTGAAAGTTGCTGCAATACATATTAAAAGTTATCATATATAGAAAAAAATAAAAGGCAGCTGAAGACAAGTCTACTTTCAGTCATATAGTTTGTAGGGACACAATTATGAGGTAATGCTATTGGCTAGGTAGATATTTTCTTAATTTTTGTACCTAAAAATAATTCATTGGCATCTTCAGATTTATTATTGAAAGTAAATTTCTACTTTTATCTAGGTTTTTTTCTGTAACCTTCTACTGATTGCTTCAACTTGGTTTAACTACATAATGTACAATGCTTTATAGATAGAGAGATAGATAGGCAGATAGATAGATAGACAGATATATAGATGATATATAGATAGATAGATAGATGATATATAGATACATAGATAGATAGATAGATAGATAGATAGATAGATAGATAGATAGATAAAGATATATCTAAAGTTTTTTACTTGTTAGATGTCTGTTTTTTTCTAATTCCCCTGTTATGGCATGTAGCAGTAATGTCCAAAAGAGATAGAGTTGGACTGCAAAGAATGTACTGTTCATACTGCTCAGAAGGAAATACCTTCAGAATATATTAATTGGAAAAGAAAAGAATAAAATGTAAATATTTTTCATTGTTAGATGTGAATATCTTTAAATAAGCGTAATATTTATTTATTTTTTATTTTATTTATTTTATTTTATTTTACATTTGTTGACTGGGATAGTCCGACTGGATATATATCCATTTTTAGCGGACGCCCAGGAAGAAAAATTCCACATACCAAAAAAGAGACAGTACATACATCACTGAGTGATAAACTCAGGCAGACATATTTAGAAAAATATAGACAAAGAATACAGGCTGATATCAATATACACAATGTGCAGACTTACATCTGATTGGCAAAGACGTATCAGAAAATGTGAACATAGAATACAATCAGATCTCATAATTCACAATGCTTAGACATTCAAATGCTATGAGGCATAGATACTTGGCTAAACAGCAGGTTGGGTAGCAAGACATGTATTAGTGAAGTTGTTAGTCAAGTTTAGAACAAGAGCACAGCCAATGAGATGTGAGGTATTTTTGAGTTCTCTTTTAAATAGGGGTAGTGAGGTTTCCTTGGTAATGGTAGTAGGGAGTAGATTCCAGATTCTACTGGATGAGTTGGCAAATATAGCATCACCTGCAGAGTTGTTGGATTTTTGGGTCAGTATCATTAATTTATCAGCTGAGCGTAATGGCCTGGGGGCACTATGGGGGGTGAGAATATTTTTGAGGGCAGGGATGTTATCAGGTTGATGGAGTATTTTATACACTACTATAAGCTGGTTGAACTGTAGAAGGGTAGGATACTCTAGCCATCCCAGTGCTTTGAGGTTCTGGCAATGCTGGGTCCTAAAAGCCATGCCTGTACAAATGTGGCTATATGATTGTAACATCCTGATAATTTGCTGAGATCGGTTTTGGATAGGTTGGTGAGTACATAAGGGCAGAGAGGAGGTGTGATCTTGCAATAGCTACCCTAGCTAGGGGGATGAGGAAAGGTTTGGCTTTGTACACGGAGCCAAATTTGTTGTTGACTGACTTAATAGTGTGATTGACAAGTTTACCAAATTTAAGGTTGTTGTCTATTATTACGCCTAGAAGCTTTGTATGGTCATCAGGGGAGATAATGCTGTCATTGCTAGATTTGATGCTGAAGGAGGAGGAGGAATTCTATGGTTAGGGGAGAAAAGTAGTAGCCTGGTTTTGTTAGTTTTTAGAAGCAGGCAGCAATTAGCTAGCCATGTTTCTGCCATGCTGAAAGTGGTCTGTGTGAGGGTTAGAAGTTGTGCAGGAGAGGAGGCAGAGCATATTAGTATTGAGTCATCTGTATATTGGATTCAGGTGGCTCCTGGGATGGTGGTGTGCAGATCATTGATAAAGACAGAGAAAAGAAGGGGACCTAGTATGGACCCTTGTGGGACATCTAGGGTTAGAGAAAGTTGGGAAGACAGCTTACTCTGCCATAAGACAGCCTGCTGTCTACCATTTAGGTAGGAGTGAAACCATTGTATCGCATGTTCGTCTAAACCGATGGTTTGTAGGGTATTGAGCAGTAGCAGATGGTTGACCATATCGAAAGCTTTTGAGAGATCTAGGAAGAGTGCTGAATATAGTTTGTTGTTGTTACAATGAAGATTGATGACATTAGAGAAAGAAAGAAGAGACGTGGTGCTACTGTGGAATGGCCTAAAGCCATGCTGAGAGTCAGCGAGCTTTCCGTTTTGAATAAGAAAGTGCATGATTTGTTTGTGTATGCATCTTTCCATGATTTTATCTAGTAGTGAAAGAATGGCTATAGGTCTAAAGTTAGATAATTCTGTGGAACTTCCTCCTTTATGGAGAGGTATAACGTATTTTCCATATTGCTGGGATGGATCCTTCTGAGATGGCTCTGTTGATCAGAATAGAAATGGGAAGTGCTATGGCATCAGCTGCTTTTTGAAGATATTCAGCTGGGAGGTGGTCAACAGTTAGTGTAGTAAGTTTTAGCTTTTTGACTAAGGTCTGGATCAGGCTGGTAGGTACGGTTTGTTAGGTAAAGGTGGGTTGGGTGCTGGGTGGCTTAGGGCTAGATGTGCCAGAGCTGGTGTTTGTGTATGACGGAGTGAGATGTGTAGCTAGAGACTGGATAGTTTCAGTAAAGAAGGAGTTGAAGCTGTTTTTTTGAATATGAAAAATTTTCAGCATACAAATGTCACCAGAATGAGTCACACATTATGCCTGCCTGAGATTGAATGTTTCAGTCCCCAAGGTTAATCAAACATTGTACAGAGGGCATCTCATTCTCTCTAATGATAAATTTGAGTACAGAAAAAGAATAAGATATATGTCACTGCACGTTCTGTGTACAATAAAGTTAGATGATTGATACATCATGCATCAGGTCAGCACACCATTCATTCCTTTGGTGCATAAACAGAAGCTCATGGTATCAGGATAAACAGTGAGTGCCACTCTGCACACTTCTGGTATGAGGGTCTATGCTACATGAAAGTGAAGCAGTGAATCAGATTGGGCACTTGTGGTTAAGATTAAGTAGAGGTGCTCAAGAGAGAGATGTATTTCATATTAGCAGTGCATGGTACTGCAGCCTGTATTACATTTGGTTAGAAGGCATCAAAGGTACTTGGAATACTTGGATGAATAGTAAGCATATTATTTCCAAAACTATTATTTGAGAAGGTGAAGTCCCGTTTTATCTATCTGATGGATTGTAACTCAAAATATTTAATATTTATTTGATTGATAAGTTTCTAAGGCTGTAAAAACAGAGAGAGTGCTCATTTGCATGAAACGGATGTGGTTGAATTCAGTTTTACATAGAGCAGGTAAGTAGAAGCATGTAGGAAAAGTGATGCCTGAATGAAAAAGTGGTAGGTGTAAATAAGCAAAAAACTGACAGCAGTTGGTGTTAATGGGCGACTGTGGCTCAGGGCTATAGTAAGGGTTAGTTAAGGGGGTTAGATTCAGTGTTGTGCATGTTTTATGCTGTGTGTGTTTGGTGACCTTTTGTTTTGTGCTGTGGCATTGCTAAGGAGAGGTTTTTAGTAATGTAATCTGTAGAATTAGGGTTAGGAGCGGGGGGTAATGTTAGGGTTATGGTTAGGGTTAGCAGACAGGAATAAAATGGCATGGGGTGGGGGCAGAGATTCCAAACAACATTATCAGACATTGTTTGGATAGTGTTTGACAAGCCAAGAAAGTAACTTATATGGCAGTCATCAAAGAAAATATCCAAATGTTGAAGCTTTTCAAGCCATATAGAATGATAACCTTGAATAGCTACATTCATGAGAAGTGGACTAAGCACTTTGAGAAACTTCTGTAATCAGTGGACATGCCCTTCACTAAGGAAACTGTGCAAAAATAAACTGTAGAAGATGTCATTATGGGGAAAGTGGATCACGTAGTGACTAAACAGTTCTATTGCAGCAAGACTTGATGAGCTGTGGTCAGAAATGCTGAAAGCTCTGTACATTTTTTAGGTGTCATGACTGACATAGCTTTTCAATGGTGCATGGACAGCTGAGCCAATCCTTGTGAAATGGCAGACTGAGACAGTCATCATCATTTTCCAAAAAGCTATCAGGAGGACTAAGCACATACATGGTGCTTAGATGTCATCTCCACTAATCACTCAATAAGATTAGATTCTTTATAAAAGTGCCAGAAAAGTGACATTTGACAAAAATATCTCATTCCATATGAAATTAAGAATGTGGTTGTTTGAAAGTGTCATATCCTTGATAACGGAGCCATTGACTCCTGAACATGAAACTGCATTGCTTGAAAAGATGAAAAATGAAGAGGAATATGCATCAGCACCATGGCTGCTTAATCGTCCTCAAGAAGCTACTGTGATAAGAAAGTTGTCCTCAGGAGATGTTAGTCTGACCAGTGAAGACATTTTATATTATTTCAGACTATTGTTTCATCAGTAGGCTATTTGTGCTAAGCAGCTATTGTCATGTGACGAGAATGGTGATGGTACGTTGCATGACCACCATGATGAAATGGTACTGTTGCAGCTGTCTGCTGGGAAAGTTTGATATGTAGCTTTGGAGGTATTGTTAATTATGCTTTACACTGAGCATCTGTTGATGAGTTGGGAAGATAAAGAGAAAGAGAAATTCATAAGTGAGTGGTATATTAAAAGAGGAAGAAGGTTCAGATTGCTTGGGATATGTGAAATACAAGAAGGCATTGTGGTCTGGTTCTACAAAACAAATTATGAGCATTGAGGAGACCTACACTGCTGTTCAGCTCAGCTGAAAGGAAATTTGTAAAATTAGGGTTTATTCTGGTTCAGATTTTTTTTTTTGGTCATTTATCTTTTGCTGATGATATTCAGTGAGTCCCCATTATCTTATTTGTTGCACTCTCCTCTCCAGTTCCCATATAGTGAGATCATGGGGACAGATGAATCCTATAACCCTAGACATTTGTGAGCTATCCACTACCGGGGGAGACTATGACCTCGCCATACAATTTCTTTAAGATTACCATTCCTAGTTTAAGAGTGGCAAGGGGTAGGCATCATATATTCAACTAGAAGAAGAGATTTTGGATTCATGGGCATGGGAAAGCCCTAACTGGAAGGTAGCAATCATAACATCATGGGCATCTCTGCCTACAATATCAGATACCAGTTCAGTCATGTGTCTCCCATGCTAACGACAGAATAGTAGTCTAACTGCAAACAAGGAGACTTACCTTGGTCTCCATAAGGCAATCACCAATTAAAAATAGAATCCCAGGTCATCCAAAATGGCTATGCTGATATAAATCACTCTTTCCCACCACTGCCGAGCTCCTCCAACTCATAAACTGCTAATCAGTCTGTGCCATCTGGGTTGCAGTTAGGATCCATCCCAATGGCTCAGTTCATTAGGTAAGAGAAAGGACATTTCCTTGTTTTCATTTATTTTATTTACTTTTTGTTGATCAGTGTCCTCTTTTCAGAAGAGACCCAAGGTGATATTCATAATAACTAGGGGAAAAATGGCCAGGACATCATAAAACACCTCTTATTTATTTTTAAATAAGTACCATAGTATCTTTTACATCCATCTGAGCTGTCACCATCTCGTGTAGAATGAACTTAAATTTAATGTCTCTTCCAAAGTATGGCACAGTCAGGCATGCAGCACCCTTCTAATGCGTCAAAGCAGTGTCAGAACTGAATTGAATCCAAATGCCTGGTACAGAAATAGAACCCACAATATTCTTATCCTTCAGCACCAGAGGAGAGTGTGCTGGCTGTTATTAGAGATACTTGAGAATCATCAAGTTCTTGTTATTTCTATTCTTCACCATAAAATGCTGCTTAGTCTGTCCAATATACATCTCAGCCCACTATAGTGACTCATGCAAGCATCCAATAAAATCTTTACTGTTTGGTGAATTTATATGTTTAAAAATAGATTATCACAAAAATATTTTAATACAAGCTTTACACTAGTAGGGAGATTGGTTGAAAGGGGTTATTATGCAGAAATGTCAAAAGGAGTAACGAATCAGGTATCGGACGTAAACAGTATAACCATTTCTAAAATGTAGGGAGTGGTATGTGTAGATAGGGATTTAAGGGAAATGTGGAAAATAGTTTTGTGTGATTAAATATTCTACAGTTTTAGTGCATTTGTTAATATAATAAAGAAAAAAAGTATGATATTCTTTTAACTAAAGTTTGTAGATCTCTATTTTATCTGGAAGTCCTGTGCTCTCTTACGTGAGGATTTTGAATGTGGGTGAACATTTGTCTTATAAAATTCATTTTTTTACCTAAGGGTTTTAGTTGTGGGGTGTATGAATGTATGAGATGTAATGTGCAGAAATTTGTGAAAAGATGTACTGAAGTGTTTATCATACATTATTGAAAATTAAGGATTATTTTAATTGTGGGAAATCATGTGTAGTTCACTGGATTTGTTATGTTTGCACTCTACATAAGTGGTATACTAGCCAGACCAAAAAATAGTTAATGTGAGGATACAGGAACATATGGCAGATATTCTTAACATGAAACATGAAAAATGCAGTTGCATTTCATGCTTGTAGTGTAGACAGTGGTAGGACTGATGTTTTAATTATTTATTACTGGCCAGTATTATTTGTGTGAGGGGGGAAGTAAAGTCCATGCGTTGAATCAGAATCAGGGCTTATTTTGAAGTGCAACACTTTCGCCGGGATTCACTGACAGTTGTGTAGGGTTCACATGAAGAGTGAGCAGCCCTTATTAAATGCGCACACTGCTCATTCAACTTAGTTGCAAGCAACATTTTGTGTCTAGAAACAGTGTTTGTGCCCTGAAATGGTGCTGGGAGGCATGAGCACACAATGTAAACAAAATTGCTTGCCTGTAGGCAAACCTATTATGTGAGCACATGTGGACAGCTTCGATGAAGTAAGGGCAAGTTGATTGCAAGAAGTAAGATGCAGGAGACATTAAATTTGGAGAGTGTACACAGAATACACATTTAACAGTGCACACATACATAGGAGAGAAGGTAAACAGACCAAACATGTACTCAGTTAATAGAGTCAGATGTGATTCTGTCACAAAGAAACATTTTACATAGAAATACTTCCATATTGATGTAATAATAATTAATCCTGTTACGACTTCTTTACCCATATACATAACTAATAACAGACGTACTTACAATGGATGTGAAAAGGACACAATGCAACAATAAATGAAAGGGGAGTAAATGTGATATTAATGCTCATAAAGTTAGTAAGGACACTGGATACATTAGGGGCTGTCCACATACACTGCAGTTATTCAATATAACATGTATATACAAGGAATGTATGTGTGATAACTGACTGTAGTGCTGTATCCTCCACTAGCATGTGTGAATAAGAAGAAACGAGCTATGCAGCTGTTGTGTCACGTCTTTCAGAAAGGGCCATGCTTTACCATTTGCTGTCATTTGACAACCATACATAAGGTTTATATTGCCTTCACACATTTATTAGACAAGCCTGTGTTTTATATTCAAGTACATCTTAAATGGTAATATAATAGCAATCAAAATACACAAGTGACAGATAACAACACAGATCTGATGAGATTGCAGTAGCTCAAGGTTTCAGTTCATAAATGGAGTTCATCTCTTACATGATTATACTAGGCATGCTCACAAGGTATTACAGCAAACACTGCCATAACAGCATCTAAACAACACAGACACTCAAAAAGGTGTCCTAACACAGGCCTGATCACACTTTACAATGATTTTGCATAGTGCTATACAGTTATATATGCTATGTAAATCCTCATGTCCTGTAAAATTCCACAGTGTGAAGAAAGCAATCACAGTAGTACATAAATGGATAGAGGAAGGCGTGCAATACAGTGCATTCTTATTTGGAAATTAAGTAATGCCTGTGAGCAGTCAATGACATACTCAACATCTGCATCTTGCCAGACACAAACACATGCCAGGAAAGCCAGACACAAAGACATGCCAGGAAAGATAACAACATGATGTGTATCGATGTGTGATGCCACAGAAATAGGCATAATGAGTGTGACATGACAAACTCATTTGATGGGCTTACAGCACTTCCCTATTGTAATGAGCATGGATCTCCTACCTTGGAAGGTGATGAATTAAAACCATTACCCTCTGACTCTGCCATAAATACTTTTTTACCTAAGCCACATCGGTCTGACACAGTTATCTGACAGACAGATGTTACCAGATTCAAACCCCTGCCTGTAATACTAAGCACTCTACAGAGCTGTGTACCAACTGCATCTGCACAGTATAGCGATGGAGCTTGTTCCAAATACATGAAATGAATGCATGACGTAATAAAGGACATTTAAGGATCAATTGTCCAGTATGATTTGGTCAGAATGATGACAAGGAGTAAATATGTTAATGTTTGTACATCTGGGAGCAGTGCAATAGCAACGCCTTTCAGCCAAGGAAGCTGTTCTTTTGTCTTGTACAACAACATTGTCCCAGAATTGAATCAGTCTTTCTCTGTGTAAATAAGCTATACAAGTCATTACTCAGTGCATATGCAACAGCTGTAATCACACCATGTCATTTGCAGAACAACTGTTTCACTGGAAAAAAAATTACACAATGACTCTATTTCTTTCTCCTAGGTAAAAACTGAGAATAATAACTTCATGCAGTAATTGTCAAATGTAATTACATTTATATAATACTACCCTTTGCTGGAACTGAATATCAGTCTATGTAAGCCCTCCATCTAACAACATGTGTTTGAATCATATGTGCTACAGAAGAAGTCTAAGAAGTCTTAACAAAGCCATGAGACTCCTTCTATGTGAAGTCATTACTTCATATGATTGTGTTGCAAAGAATTTGTATGAGATAGGGAGGTTTCTTCCACTAGGATTGTACAAGTTTTAATGGTTGTGGATGTCATTCATGCATAACAGCTTGCAGTCAGTCATCGTGGGTTTTGAATACCTGACTATGTGATGAGAGAAGCTACATGATATTGTGAAGAATTAATGCACTATTGTGCAAGTGTTTCTACAATTGTGAAATGTTTGGGTCTTTGAAGCTGTGATATCATATTCTTGCTGCAAGGGATATGTGTACCTATGATTTCTTTAAAAAACTGCTGCTATATACTACAACAGGACAATAGCAATCATTCACAACATGTGGATGATCATGGATTTGTACACATGCCTTACTAAGGCAACAGCATACAGTGCATTATCTCATGTCCTCACATCACAAGAAAAGCCTTAGTAGTTCTTCTGGGAAAGCCAAAAGTCATCCGATGGTATTATCATTATCCAATAAAGCATTTCTGTCTGAAAAATTAGCATAAATTCTTGTAATAGGTATCCCCAGCCATACACATACTCAGCAGAAAGCAATCCATGCCCATTGTTACCTAAATGCACATTCAAAGTCACACTGACTCAAGTGGCTCTAAGGATGAATAGCTGAATTTGAACAAACTACTTAAGATCAGAAAGTATAGAACACTGCCTGAACCACGTGCACCTCCAAGATATTGTTTTACGATTGTCTCCCAAATCTGATATGCTTAGTTTTTGATGCATTTATCAGCATATATTTCTTGTCACTTCTTTTTCTTTGCAAAAAGTAATAGAATTATCCTCTGCAAGGTTGCTTTTGCCAACATCTGAGCAATGGAGTTATTGACCTATCTGTGGGGGATAACAACATTTGTTACAGGCCAGCATATAGTTGGTGTATGTGAAATTTGCATTTTAAACAGTTCAGATAGTAATACACATGTTATGTTCCTGTAGATATAACTAATGTGTTTAACAAGACTCACTTTAGGGTTAAATGTGATGTACATGATGCTATACTGCATTCAGTCGTGTACTTTGATTGACTTTTGCATTCCAACGTGTATGCTGATGCAGCCATTGCAGAAAGGGCACACATCATATGACTGATTACACTCACATAAATGCATCACAATCAAATACTTATAGCATACTTTGCCTCTATGTGATGTGATTATACTGTACTGCTGACATGTATGTATGCTTGTTTTAAGTCTTTTATGGGCTTCTTATCCATAGTGGTATTTCTGTCACACATACATACATGCATCCTATTCACAGGAATATACTGACATTTATATACACCCATCGCAGTTGTCAAGTGACTGAGTACACAAGTTTTGCTTTGATTTATATGTATGTTAGCATATGTCACATGACCATGCCCTTCATTTTAAAAGTACATACATCTGAAATCTGCTACAGTTAGACAACCGTAAGTATGAATAGCAGAACAGTAGTCTGTTGATATGCTGATCAAAGTGAGAATTCTGTATATTTAGTATTTAATGTTAATGTTAATGTTAATGAATCCTTCATGATGTTAGGGGTGGTCCTACACCCCTAAAATTAGAAGAATTGGAATTATTTTGGCAGAAAAGATTAAATGCCTATAATTTCCCTTGGCTGAATGAATGCTGCTCTATTAGCAGCATTCTAAAACTTAAAAGCCTAAAAAGATGAAGGGACACCAACACTTTCTAATTATGAGTTGTGTGGTTATTAGTCAGGGATTTTGTAGCTTTTGCTAATCAGAATTGAGTTACTCCTTTAATATAAGTAGTTATTGGTATGAATGTCTGTTTAGCATTTATTTTTTGGTATGACAGTATTTATTTATTGTTTAAACCTGGTGGATAGCACAAAAATGGTAGTGTGTTTCTAAATGTCTACAAATATTCTTAAATGTTTAATTGAATTTAAATGTTTTTAACAGATTAACTCATCATTCAATTGAGCTGTTAATTTAACCTGTATTTATACTTCCTGTGTGGGAGGTTTCTTTTGTCTGAAGAAGTTCGTGTACTATATCAAACGAAAAGCGCTTAACATTAAATACTTTTTTACTTTGTTCTTGAGAGTCGCAGTGCCTACTTCAGTTTTCTTTTTTTAGCGTTTGGATTTTATCATTGTTTATTGTTCAATTCTGTATATTTGTCATGTCCTTCTGGATTGCAGTACCGAAATACACAGTATGTATGAACAGTCACACTTCTATCATTCATACCATGTGGTGTGCTTGTTTCCTTAATTAATTATGTTATTGGAATGATTTCACAGGTGTGTGTATGTGATTCTCTCAGCATTTCCCATTTTTTAGAGGTGTGTACATTACAATTACAGATTCATTATTGTTTCCTGTCTTACAATTCTTTAACCTGTGTGTGTATATATGTAAATTATTTATTTTGATTAATCTCACAGCATGCAAGAGAGTGGCAGTGTAGTTTCAGACATATGCACCATGGGTTTAGCTAGGCATACTCACTGTACTCCTGTGAGTAAATCTTTTTTTTCTGAACATATCTCATAAAATGTACAGTGGAAACTGTAAATATATATTTTAAAAGTAAGTTATTGTATAATATAAATTCATATCGAAACATCTTTTCTTAAAAAAATATACCTATAACATTGCTTTTTTATGGTTACATGTGGCAACAACTGATAAAAAAGTACCTTTCCAAAGTGCATAGGGCAGCAGTTTGAGAGGTAAGTACATATTTTAAATGATAGGTGGGTGGTGGGGAGAACAATATAAGGTTTGGTACAAAATATACATTTCTGGTTACTCAACTACCTACAGTATATGCAATCTCTCCTAATGTATTTGCTTTCCTTGCCAGCTGTTATCTCAACCCTTACCTTTAGCATCACTTTACATGTTTCACATTTACTTCCTTTGTTAAACTGTACCTGTATCCCTCTCACCTCTTTTTGTCAGCATTACCTGTTTATTATACAGATGTGCTTCTGTATGCACAGGATTCATTCTATACTTATCAATTATTATAATCCATGGTGCTTTTTCATTTATCTACTTATATTTAACTACATGTTCCTCATTAAGCTCCCCTGCTTCTTAACCATGCACTTCAAGTTGCCCTTACCTTATATTGAGCAGTCCACATATGCTCGCCTACTAAGTTTGAGCTTATTTACAACCTGTTGTTTATATTGTATGCTCAAGCCTATCTGCACTGCATTGTGGCTGATAGCAGGTATTCTGGCCACAAACAGGTGCTGATTAATATATAAAGTTGCTATGTGGTTTGTATATTTGATGACCTCTACTGCTCATTTCACCAACATGAATGAACTGTGTAGGCTTAGCACAACATATAGATGCTTGTAAAGATTTGACAGATTTGTGTTTACTATCAAGGTGTGGCACAAATGTTGAATTCAACAGTCAGTCATACAGGTGAAGTAGCTGAACTGGGCAGTCTTCTAGCAATGCTGCTCTACCTGTATGCCAGAACTGATAAAGTAGGCAGACAGGCTCCTGTCTGCAGTATTATGTCTGACAATGAGATGGAGCCTTCAGGCACATTCTACACTACTCTGAGATTAGGTAATGAGTGTGGTAGAGAATTTTATTGTCCTTGTCTGTGTATAACATAACTCCCTCCAATTCAATACCTTGATTTCATTATAGGTTCATAGGTGTGTACTAGGCTAATGGCCCTGGGACCTTTATAAGCCTAACCCATAGGATTACCCTGGCATCATGCCACCCAGCATTAGTTCCCAGTGCCTCTGTCAAGTAGAGCCACTGGAATGATTTCCAGGGTGAATCTTCTCTTTCCCATCCACTAATCAAGATTTCTCTTGAAGAGGGCCAGCAAGGTGCTCTGTTTGAAATGTATGGAAAGTCTATTCGTTAGCATGGACAGTCTCTGGGTTATGAACCTGTCCCTCCAGCATGTTCTGTTGATTTTGGCAATGAGGTTGAGGTCTCTGTAGTGTGTGATGTGGAGGGATTGGGATTTCTTTTAGATGTACCATTTCTAACAGAGCTGGATCAGACATGGCTTTGTAAGTCAAGCAGAGATCGCCTCTAAGTAGGTGATATGAGACAGAGAATAGTTGGAGTTTTTTTTCAGTCTGTCCATATAGAACAACTGTTTAAGGCCTAGGATCATCTTTCTGAGGTACTTTGTGGCCTCTCCAGTTGTTGCAGGTGTCTAGTGAGGTACATGCCAAATGGGGCATTGTGCTTGATGATTGGCCTAATGAAGGAACAGTAGAGGGAGACAATGATCTCTTTCTTCCTGGATGCAAAACCCATAGGAGTGAGATGTGCCACATAGAAGGACTTTCTGACCACAATGGCAATGTGGTGGTCAAAAGAGAGGTTGTTGTTAACCTGTGTTCCCAGATCTCTTATAATGCTTTCTGCGTTCAGTGGACTACCGTTGATGTGGTAATTCATGGGAATCGAGTTTTTCGCAAAGGGGATGACAACACATTTTTTGGCATTGAGCTTAAGGCCATGGTTCTGGTAACAGCCGTTGTTCTCAGTGAGGCCTTTCTGCAGGATGTCAATATGACTCGGGGAGTTAATAATAGCTCCCAACTTGCAATCATCTGCAAACTTTCTCAGCCAGAGTCCTCTTTCAGAGAACCTCATTCCCTGCGTTAATGTTATCATATGAGCAGGGGTGATTTCTCAATAATAAGCAGAGAGAATGGTTTTGACAGGACCCTTTGTTAACATTTCTTGTGAATCTAAATAGTAATCCTTATGCTGGCTGTAGAGAAAGTTTGCAGAATATTGCTTAAATACTTTTCAATACTTTATATATCTTTATTGGAACTGACACACCACTTGATTCCATGAGAATAATGTCATATACACAAGAGAAATTATAGTTATGATAAATGTTATAAAGACTGATACTTTGTTTTACCTTTTATGAATGCATAGCACACCCCATAAATATTTTTGTTCGTTTACATACCTGATAAAATTATGACAGGAATTGCTGTTTTTCTTTCCTGTTTAAGTATTGTCACATTACTTTGAATCAAGTGAAGTTTAGAAACCTGGAAATAAATTACACACACTCTGTGTTGCTTAAAGAGGAGGCAACAATGTTGCTGTTTTAGAGCAATGACATATTTATGTTAGTCAGACAAATGTCAAGCCTAGTGTGACAGATCATGCTATGCAGGATAGATAATGGTTTCCTTTCTCACATCTCAATAATAATTTAGGGAAAAATGACTTAATGCAGAACTGAGCTACCCATGGTTGGATGTGAATTGCATGTACACATCAAAGCCTTGTTAGTTTTAATGCTATTGGCTGCCAAAAAAGTTGATTAAAAATGGAAATCTAAATCTAAAGCTGATATAACTGAAGCACTGAATATTTTAAGAGTCAAAAAGAACTAAAGATAGGATCTTTAAAATGGAAGGTGCAAATTACACAGAAACAAGTAAAATGTATGGGAATAATACATGCAGAACAGAACTCAGGCAGAGGAGTTGGGTTTAAGGGAAGGCAAAAATTTAGCAATGTATGTAATGTTGGTGTGAATAATTGTCACAAAGAAATAAAACATATATGTAATATATAATGTATAAATATGAGAAACATTTATATACCTATGCTTTAAGTGACAATTTAATAAAGGTGTTTAAAAATGCTATTTAAGCTCTATAACTTAAGCAATAGGTCTTTTCTATTTCAGTAAGTCTTTTATTTCAAATTTAACTGAGACAGCTAAGAGAATATGTTGAAATGCATTGGGTTTACCAATGAGTTATCTAGCTCATTATCTGCTAAATAAGAAATAAAATAAGACATCTAGTCACCTTAGAATATAACTATTCTCCACAACAGAACCTGTAGAGTAAAATGTAATATTACACTATGCTAAAAATCCAAGAAAACTTTGCA
>NC_056728.1:656841888-656859410 GCF_019279795.1 Protopterus annectens
ATTTAGTTTGTAGTAACCTGACACCTGGTTATCCTCGCAAAATGAATGAGAACTTATAACAAATAGTAGTCTAAGCGTGAGAGTCTGCATAATTGGTACCTTTGTCGTTCTTTAGTTATTGTAACCAACGGAAGGCGATAGTAATGACTATAGATGACAAATTGATGCTACCCACACAAGCCAAAAGTAGTTTGTTGGTGCTTTAGTTAATGAAACAGCTAAAGAAAAATAAAGCATGTAATGTTCTAAATGACCATAGTAGACAAAAGAGAAAAAAAAATGATACAGAAAATGTTACTGAAAGAAAAAAATTGATAGAACAAATGTAATTGGATATAACCAGCAGAATAAATATTACCAGACAATACAAATTTTACTGTTACTATCAATTTAGGTATTTCAAAATCTCATTCTAAAATGTGCATAGATTGTATTCATGTCAAAAATAAGTAAATATGTAAATGGTGGAAACGTGTTGCTGTTGATTTTATAGAGGAAAACTGACTAATCAATGAACCTAAAACTTCAAACACACTGTAATCTTCAGTTTTGCAAAACCACTTGTAGCCTTAACCTGAGAAATTTAACAGGCAATTTAATTAATTGAAAACAAAAAGACAGAACATGACCAGCATGCATTAAGATGTTTAATAAAACTATATTATATTTACTTGAAAAGCAAGTTTTAACACTTGGCAGAATAATTATTTTCATACTTATATTACTTTGTGTTTGTAGACTTTAATGGCACGGAAATGATTTTTCAAGTATTCCAGGTGAAAAGCAATCGAGTAAAATATGTCTGTATGTATCTCTCTCTCTCTTTATATACACACACACACACACACACACACACACACACATGTATAAATATATATATATATATATATATATATATATATATATATTTGCATATATGTATGTATATGTGTATATATATATATATATATATATATATATATATATATATATATATATATATATATATATCTGTGTGTGTGTGTGTGTGTGTGTGTGTGTGTGTGTGTATATGGGTCTACTTCTAAATTTCAGACTTTCAAAATGTCGACTTTCTTATGGTCACGACCATAAGATCGAAGTTTTGAAGCTTTGAACCATTTAAATCAAGATTGACATACAGTGTGGAATGGTATTTTACTGTTTTCCTTATTGTAGTGTGATCTGGGATTTGGTATACATAATTATCAGGGGTGTGGGGGTTCCCTCTGCAAAAACATAAAAAAATATATATATTTTTTTGTTTTTATTTTTTTTTATTTAAATTTCAGTGTTTCCAAACTTTGATCTTATGGTCTCGTCCATAAGAATGTTGACATTTTGAAAGTTCCAAATTTAGAAATAGACCCATATATTTTTATTTAAACATTTGTTAACCAGAAAAGTCCAACTTGGAACAAAGCCAATTTTCAGCAGAGGCCCAGGGAGAAACACTCCAGACACATGTCTTTGTAACATGGGAGGAAACCTACATTGATGCAGGGAGGACATGCAGACTCTGCACAGAAGACACCCCAGCCAAGAATCAAACCAAAGAACCTCTTGCTGTGAGGCGATAACACTACTGCTGCACAACTATGCTGTCTGCACATATGTGTGTGTGTGTGTGTGTGTGTGTGTGTGTGTGTGTGTGTGTGTGTGTGTGTGTGTGTGTGTGTGTGTGTGTGTCTTATCGTGTGTGTGTGTGTGTGTGTGTGTGTGTGTGTGTGTGTGTGTGTGTGTGTGTGCGTGTGTGTTTGTGTGTGTAGATGTACTTCTAACATTGAAGTGCACAAACCTCAAATGGCTAACAGGGGGCAAGTCCCCACTGCACCTCCCACACCACCTGATAACTCTATATATACTAACTCCAAGATCACTCTACAGTAGGAAAATGATAAATTCCCGATCCCCACTGTGCACAGGGTGAGTTAGATCATGGTGCTTTGTCTCTTTAAGGTCTTGAAGTGATGACATACGCAAGTATGGTGGAGTTGTCGTTTAATGGTTTACTTGTTTGTGGAGGAGTTTATGTAAGTTTAACATTTAAAAGGTAAACATTTGTTTTTTGGATTTTTTTATGTAGTTATTAGTTTTGAATATAGATTTGTTGTGTGTAGGAATGTAGTGGAAAGTGTAGTAGTGTAGGTTTTAATGTATATGTAGCTGGTGTTTAGTAATTACAAAAGGGTTTTAGTTATAATGTCAAGGGAGATTTTGGTGAAGTGGGAAATGTAGTCAGTACTGTGCTTTGTGTCACAGGGCTGGCATCTGAAGAGAGTTGTTATTTAGCGATCGTTAGACTGTTATTTTCCTTCAAAGGAGTGAGATCTTGGAGTTGGTATATTTAATTTGTAGTAGGTCTTGGGGGGGGGGGTGCAAGGGGCATAGCCCCCCCACGTGTAAAAGTGAATGTATGTCGAAATGGTAGATTTGTGGTTTTTTGCTATTTTCAATGTTCTGAGATTCGTTGTTTTAACCTTTCGCTTATGTGATTTTTCCCATTTGGATGTAATGGGATTTGTTGTTTTAAATTTTCACTTATGTCATTTTTCGCTGTAATGGTCTCGATGTTGTGAATTTTGAATATCTGTTGTTTTATATATATATATATATATATATATATATATATATATATATATATATATATATATATATATGGGTCTACCTGACAACACCGACACACCACAACACCGACAACGAAATCACCAACAACACATAACCGACAGTTCACAAACACGAAACCTCACATGCCCGACACACCATAATCCCGACAATCAACAAACAAAACAAATCCCCTGTCCAGAAAGCACACACACAACACAAGCACACCAAAATCCTTATAAACCCACACTAAACCTCACATACACAATTATCTAGAAACTTAACCCAAACCCTAAGCCTAAGGTCCGTCACTATCGCACACTCACCTAACCCGTGCCCTAACCCTAACTCACTTAACCCGCTCCTAACCCAAAGACTATCACTATCGCACACTTACCTAACCCGCGCCCTAACCTAACTCACTTAACCCACCCCTAACCCAAAGACTGTCACTATCTCACACTCACCTAACCAGCCTAACCCTAACTCACTTAACCCCCTAACCCAAAGACTATCACTACCGCACACTTACCTAACCCGCTCCCTAACCCTAACTCACTTAACCCACCCCTATCCCTACAGACCATCAATATCGCACACTTACCTTACTCGTACTCTAACGTCCATCACTACCGCATACTTACACAGCCTTTTCCCTTGTCGGTGTTCTCAGCGTCGGGGTTTTCATCCGTCGGCCTTCTCAGTTGTCGATCTTCTGGCATCTGTGTTTTCATTGTCGGCATTCTAAGCTGTCGACGTTGTCAGGTAGACCTATATATATATATATATATATATATATATATATATATATATATATATATATAAATATATATATACATATATACATACACACACACACACACACACACACACACACACACACACACACACACACACACACACACACACACACACACACACACACACACACACACACACAAAAATTTGTGATATTAGCATTATTGAAAATACTTTCCAGAAGCACAATTACTACAGCATATAGGTTCATAGGTTTGTAGGCTTATGGCCCTGGGGTCTTTACAAGCCTAGCCCATAGAAGTGCCCTGGTATTGTGCCATCTGTCATTAGTTCCCAGTGCCTCTTTCAAGTAGAGCCACTGGGGTGATCCCGGTGGTGAATTTTCTATTTCCCATCCACTCATCAAGATTTCTCTTGAAGAAGGCTAGTGAGGTGCTCTGCTTGACATGTATGGGAAGTCTATTCCAGAGCATGGGCAGTCTCTGGGTTATGAACCTGTCCCTCTGTTGATTGTGATAATGAGGTTGAGGTCTCTGGAGCATGTGGTGCGGAGGGTTTGGATTCTTTAGATGAAGCATTTCTAACAGGGCTGGGTCAGACATGACTTTGTAAGTCAAGCAGAGATCGCCTCTTTGTAGACGATATGAGACAGATAATAGCTCAAGTTTTTTGAGACTGTCCATGTAGGACATATGTTTAAGGCCTAGGATCCCCTTTGTCAGGTATGTTTGTGGCCTTGCCAGCTGTTGCAGGTGTCTAGTGAGGTACATGCCAAATGGGGTATTATACTTTATGATTGGTCTAATGAGGGAAGAGTACAGAGAAATGATGACATCTTTTTTCTTGGACGCAAAACCCTTGGTAATGAGATGTGCCACATAGAAGGACTTTCTGACCATAGTGGCAATGTGGTGGTCGAAGGAGAGGTTGGTGTCAAACTGTGTCCCCAGATCTGCTATAACACCTTCGGTGTTGAGTGTGCTCCCATTGATGTGGTAATTAGTGGGAACTGAGTTTTTACCCAAGGGGATGACGGAGTATTTTTGGCAGTAAGCTTAAGGCCATGGTTTCAACACCAGTCATTGGTCTCAGTGAGGCCTTTCTGTAGGATGTCTGCATCACTTGGGAGAGTTAATAATGGCTCCCAGCTTGCAGTCATCAAAGTCCCTCCGTGTTGGCCTGGACATCTGAGATGTAGATGCCAAACTGTAGAGGACACAGGACCAATCCCTGTGGGACTCCACTCATGACTGGTTGGCAGTCTGATTTGGAGTCCGCTACTATCACACTGTGTGTTCTATCTGTGAGCCAATTTGCAATCCACCTAACAATATAGGGGTTGATGCCTGTTTTGGTGAATTTATCAATAATTCCTGAGTGAGGAATGGTATCAAAGGTCTTGGCCAGATTGAGGTAGGCTGTATGCCTTAGCTTCATCCATTGCTCTGGTGACTGACTCAAAGAAGTCAACCAGTTTGAGCAGGCATGATCTACGTTTCACAAAACTGCATGGGATCTAGAGTTTGGAGATTCCCTATATCCTTAATACTTAGGTCCATGATGATGCGCTCCATAGCCTTACATATCAGACTCATCAGGCTAATGGGGCGATAATTTCCAGGGTCTGTATTCACTCCTTCTTTATGGAGAGGGATGACTGTAGCAGTGTGCCATTCGGCAAGGACAAAGCCTGAGGTGAGGCTGTGAGTGAACAGAGCACACAGATGTGGTGCCAGTTCACTTTGTACTTCATGTAGAATACAGCCAGGGATATTTTTGGGTCCTATGAAAGCTGTATTCTTGGGTTTAGACAATGCAGCTTTAACCTGTACTACAGTAATGCAGGGTGCCTGGCATTCTTCCGGTATTGAGATCGGTCCTTAAGGGGGGGGAGATAGGGGTAAAGTTGAAACTGAATCTGTTGGCGAGTATGTCGCCAATATCTGTTGGCTCAGTATAGGAGATACCATTGTACAGTAACTCAGAGCAAATCTAGGTAATGCCATGGAGATTCCTGATATAACTAAAGAAGGCTTTGTGGTTGTTGTTAGTGCCTGCTGCAAATCTGCCTTCATAGCTGGCTTTTGAGGTATTGATGAGGGATCTCAACTGTTTGTTGAGGCTAATAAGGCAATTTTTCCAGTCTTGGAACTTCACCTTTCTGTGCAACAGTTTCTTCCTCCTGTTGTAGAGTATCTTAATGGCAGGGGACCACCAGACTAGCTTCCTTTTTATGGAGGACATAGTCTAGGTTCTGTTGGGTATGGCTAGTTCCATATTCCGCATGTTGATTTTACAGAAAACAATGAATGCGTGCCATCTATTTATGGAATATGATTTGCCAGTTTGGCTAACATTACTCAGTAGGCTTTCTCAGTTCTATTTTATTTTTTTGGAGTGTCAACTTATTTTTGAGAATGAATGCAAACATTTTCCTATTAAAGCTCAGTATAACTTCATAGATCCCAAAGAAAGACGTTTAGTTTAACTTCATACCCAGTTTTCACTCTCATCCATTTTTTTTATTTTTCTTTTCTTACCCATCGAGTTGAGTTCTGTGTTGCTTATTCAATTTTCTGGTACATATCTGTTTGTCTGGATGTTAAAAATAGTCAAAGAGTTAGAAGATTCAGATTAAATAGCTTGACCGGCTCTTCCTTAGTTTTGCAGTTTTAATAAAATAAGGTTTACATTTAGTTTACTTTTATTTTTTCTAGTGAATAATAAATGTTTAACATGAGAGAGAAAGGAACTTTTGATTTTGTGGTTGACACAGTTAGTAGCTGAAATTCAAAGTGCTAATTAGGAAAATGCTAATCTTCTAGGAGAGATATTGTTTTGGTTTTAATTTGGCACATACCGTTAAGTGTATGCCTACTGTTGTCTTCTTGTATCTGTCAATTTTTTTCTGTCAAGGTTTTCAGCTAAACTGAGTTGACATTACTCAGAACACCATTCTGACTCCTACATTGGCAATTTTTGTGACCATGCTATCAGCTTCTCTATTCTGGGCTGTTGCCCTCATCAGCTCCAAAATATCAATTGTTGCTGTTAAATTACCAAATGCATAGTGTCCTGGCAAGCTGTAAACATTTAAAACTCTGACAGTGATTGAAAACATCAGATCTGTGTATCCCATTGAAAACTTATGTTGTATTACAATCACCCTGAACTATCCAGGGAAGGATTAGAACCTTTTCCACTTCCACAGGTAAAACAAGTTCTATCCTCATCCACCTTCCCTCCCTTGCTTTCAGTGTCTGAAGGGCCCTGTTTTTTTTTTCTAGTCTTGTAAGCTGTCATTGTCTGCTGCCTGATAAAACATCTTTTATGCTTATAGTTTGAGATTTTTCTATATCCATATTTAGTGATTAACGATACCTCTCTCTCTCTCTCTCTCTCTCTCTCTCTCTCTCTCTCTGCACTACAAATTTGTGACTAGGTCCAAGGATTTGCTTCCCACACACACAGTGTCAATACTTGCATCACTTGACATCCATTTGGATGAACAGCTGTTGATGTGTGTAATGGACTTATCCTAGTCATAGTGAAGTGATGTATGCAGTGCCCATATTACTAATACAGTTTGAACAATCTAAGTGTGACTGGATAAACTCTGCAACCTATCATTCATCCCATTATTGATCAGAGTATCCTGACTCCTGCCCATTCCACCATGTTACAGTCAGAACACCCTGCCAACTATAAGATTTTTTTTATGCCAGACCAACCATTTTGCTGATACACTATATTTAACCCTAAGTCTGTGAACTCCACAGCAACTTATATAACCACTCTGGAGTACATATATTTGTGTCTGTCAGACAGCATAAAGGATTAAGGCTCTAAACTGCTAAGGAACTGTTTCTAGTACTCCAGAGATTAGGGTTGGATTCCTTTTACCTCTCTTTTCCTACTGTGTGACTCTCAGTAAATCACTTAACCAGGTAGTGTTTGTGGTTTACTCTGGAAAAGGGATACCTGTGCCCAGTGGGCTTATCTAGTCAACAATTCTAGAAAATAAAGTTAAAATATCTATCTATCTATGCATCTATGTCTATATATGTGTGTGTGTGTGTGTGTGTGTGTGTGTGTGTGTGTGTGTGTGTGTGTGTGTGTGTGTGTGTGTGTGTGTGTGTGTGTGTGTGTGTGTGTGTGCGCGCGCGTATGTGTGTGGGTGTGCATATAGATATATATGTATATGTATATGTACTGTATATATATATATATGAGTGCATATCATGTGAACAAAGAGAAAACTGATTGCAACACAAGCAAAAGTAAATAAAACTTGCAAATGCATCTTGTTTCATACTACAGCATGAACTCCAAACACATGACATTCATGACATTCAATCTATAAATAATTCAAAACAAACATACTTCTTTCACTAACAACCCCAACACATGCATTGCCATATAACTTGCACACAAGCATTATTATGACAACACAAATCTGAGTGAACGCACTAATGCACAAAATCACATTTCTAACAGGAGGAAAGGCTCCCTACTCCCCCACCCTTGGAACTGTATATATACCAACTGAGAAATCCCACAGCATTGGAGAGAGTCATATTTCTAATCCATAAATTCAAAGATATCATACAAGCCAATACTATACCTTGATCACACCAACTCAAATACTCACACAATCAGCAAGGTATACATTCAATGAGATTTATCACCAAAAAATGCTGTCGATAAGCTATTTGATTATGAACATTTCCATATGACTCAGTCATTGTCCATGCTGGTGTGAATGACCTGAGATGTACCTCCCTGGACTACATGAAAAGAGACATAGAGGAGCTCTCTGAGCATGTAGCCCAGGCCGGTATGACCCTGACTTTGAGTAGCATCTTACCCTCACCAAGAATGATGCCACAATACGAAGACAAGATGTTCAATTTCAGCAATTGGCTTAAGTATTGGTGTCATTCAAAGGGGATCCAATGCCTGTCAGCCTGGGATGACATGCTCAACAAGCCATGATGCTTCGCTAGGGACGGCTTGCACCTATCACCCCTGGGCTTTCGGATATTGGCAAAGGCTCCTGCTACCCCAATACTGCCTTTTTTAGGCAAGGCTCAAAAGACAAACCCACCTCCATAGGTATCACAAGGGATAAGAAACTAAGAGTAGTGCTACTTAATGCCAGAAGTCTAAACCTCAAGATGCATGCACTCAAAACTCTCCTTAGCATGGAGAACATTGATATCTGTGCAGTAACAGAAACCTGGTTCAAGGCTCCATAGAGCACCCCAGCCCTACCAGGTTATACCTCATACCATGCTTTTCGGCCCCAAAACTTGGACCGAACCACAAAAGTAGGGGGAGTATCAATATTCGTCAAAGATACCCACACCTCCAGGTTGGTGGCACAGCACAAAGCATCAGAGACTATCCATGTGCAACTAAGAGTGGGTAAAACTGCCTTCCAGTTTATAGCCTGCTACAGACCACCCTGCCAAACCCAGGAACCCCACTCGGCCTTCCTGAGAACACTGGAAAATATGAAGGTCTCTCCAAACACCATTATATTGGGCGACTTCAACTACCCAAACGTAGACTGGGAGCATTACCCTAGCTCCAACACCCTAGCCCAAAGGTTCCTAGAATTTATAAACTCAAATGCTATGGAACAACTTGTTACCACTCCCACAAGAGGGGAAAACATACTGGACCTCATCATCATCAACATGGGGACTCTATGCTCCAGACCAGAAGTGTATCCCTCACTGGTAAGATCAGACCATAAACTAATCTCACTGGATATTCACATCCCAACCCCACCCCCTGCCCAGAAAACCACAGTGAAAAACTTCTCTAAAGAAAATTTCACACTCCTCAAAACTGAGGTGGAATCCTTCAAAGCCCCGGGCCTGTGGAAAATACGGCCCAGACTGCAGAATCTTTTATAAATGCATTCTATGAACACCTTCAGGAATGCATGGATCATGCAATCCCAAATAAAACCAAGACCCAATCCTCCAAAGGCAGACATCCTGTCTGGTGGACCCCAACCATAAACAAACTATACAATAGAAGGAGGAAGCTACTACATGATAGAGCAAAATCCCAAAAAGGGAAGGCATCTCTGATCAGTATTAGCAAAAAACTACGGGCGCTCATAAAATCATCTAAGGCCAGCTTCGAGAGAAAAATTGAACAGGACACTAAGGATAATCACAAGGCTTTCTTTAGTTATGTTAGGAACCTGGGTGGAAATTCCCAGATATGCTCAGAATTAGTCCAAAATGACAAAAAATACACCGAACCCACAGACATTGCCAACATCCTAGCTGACAGGTTCAGCGCAACCCGCACCACCAAAAGAGCAAATATCTATCCCATCAGAGTGCTTCCCCCCTGACATCTCAGATGCTCAGGTAAGAGCCGCCCTCTCCAAAGCAAAAAACACAGCATCAATGGGACCAGACGGTGTCCCAGGCTGCGTCCTACATGAACTCCAAGAAGAGCTAAACCCAAACATAAAACTACTGTTCAGTCTCAGCCTTACTACAGGATATGTACCCAAGGAGTGATGTACAGCAACGATGGTCCCTCTCCACAAAGGTGGTACCTCAACAGATCCTGGAAACTATCACCCCATAAGCCTGACTAGCTTGGTCTGCAAAGCTATGGAAAGGATTATCATGGACCTTATAAATAAAGATATTGGGGACCAACAGACACTGGATCCTACCCAGTTTGCCTTTGTTAAGGGCAGATCCTGCCTCTTAAACCTGGTCGATTTCTTTGAAACAGTCACCAAGGCCAGTGAAGAGTGGAAGGTTGTCCACACAGCCTACCTGGACCTCGCAAAAGCCTTCGATACAATACCCCACTCGGGCATTATAGATAAGCTCACCAGCTTAAATATAAACCCCTATGTCACTAGATGGGTTGCAAACTGTCTCAAGGACAGAACCCACATGGTTAGAATTGCTGGAGCCATGTCAGACTCCAAACCAGTTACAAGTGGCATCCCACAAGGCTCAGTCCTGGGACATCTCTTGTTCAGTATATATTTCTCAGAGGTACAGGCCAACATGGAAGGACTGTGGCTGACCAAGTTCGCAGATGACTGCAAACTGGGTGCCATAATCTACTCTCCAGCCGACACAAGCATCCTTCAAAAGGACCTCATAGAAACAGACAACTGGTGCCAGAGCCATGGCCTCAAGCTAAACACCAAAAAGTGTATAGTCATCCCCTTTGGCAAAAACAAAGTGCCCACAAATTACCACATATGTGGTAATCCATTAAGTACGGAAGAAGTAATTAGGGACCTGGGGACCCAAGTTGATAGCAATCTCTCATTTGGCAACCATGTGGCCAATGTGGTTAGAATAACATTTTATATAGCCCACCTAATCATGAAGGGATTCTCAACTAGATCAGGGGAGGTCATCGTGCCTCTTTACTCATCCCTCATCAGGCCCATAATTGAGTACAATGCCCGTTTTGGGATGTACCTTACCAGACACCTGCAGCAACTGGAAAGACCCCAAAAGTACCTCACCAAGAGGATCAAAGGGCTCAAACAGATGCCATATGCTGCCCGGTTAGAGAAACTCCAGCTCTACTCAGTGGCATACCGCCTGCTCAGAGGCGATCTGTGCCTGACGTATAAAGCCATGTCCAGCCTGGAATTAATGGACATGCTGCACCTCAGAAAATCCAAATCCCATCGAGCTACGTGCTCGAGACTTGAACCTCAGCACTGAAATAAATAGGACATGCTCGAAGGACAGATTCATAACCCAGAGGCTCCCTTCACTCTGGAATAAAATCCCAGTCCAGGTTAGGCAGAGTCCCTCATTGACTCTCTTCAAGAGGAATCTTGATGAGTGGATGGGGGATCGTAGGTTTACCCCGGGTATCACTTCTGTGTCACTGTTAGACAGAGGCACAGTATACTAACCTCGAAAAAGGGCATAGCAAAATTAATTTAAAATGGGTGGCGAAAGCCAAACACACTCTGGCTAGGCTTATAAATGCCCTAGGGCAGATAGCCTAGTATGAACCTATGAACCTATGAACCTATCTCATCTCACCTGTGTATATGCATATGTACACACACACACGCACACACACACACACACACACACACACATATAAATATATATGTGTGTATGTATATACATATATATATATATATATATATATATATATATATATATATATATATATATATGGGTTTGGTGGTTGACGAAAGAGTTAAGGTGTTTACCTCACATACACAAGGTATGCAATTTGAGTCTCACCTTTGAGAGAAATTGGTTCAGCTTAAAATGGCCTACAAGGGCAACAAGGGTAGTACTTTCCTATGAGTGCACGTGTGTGTGTGTGTGTGTGTGTGTGTGTGTATACATGCATGTGTGTGTGTGAGTGTGTGCGTGTGTGTGTGTGTGTGTGTGTGTGTGTGTGTGTGTGTGTGTGTGTGTGTGTGTGTGTGTGTGTGTGTGTGTGTGTGTGTGTGTGTGTGTGTGTGTGTGTGTGTGTGTGTATGTGTGTAAAATTGAACTAAAAAATCAAAAGCAGTGACATGAGTACCTTCTTTATAATCTTGACTATGGAAATGTGTTTGTTCATTTTGTGTTCACAGTTACAATACTTATAATTTGATTTAGAAGTCATCTGTGAACTTAAGCTTGACTCTACAGGTATCTATGACTCATGTTGCAGACAGATAGTAGTATCACTTTTCCCTTCCCATGGAGCTTGCCATTTCTCCATGGTTGCACAAACACTGATTCACTGTATTTATCTGTATTGATATGGGATCAACATCTTCCCATATACTGGTGCATATTTTTAATTGTTTTATGTATCTTCAAATTAACTGGTAAAATTCACTTTTTCTGCTTCCTCCCATTTGTAACACCTTTATTAAATTCTCACACTTTAAACATTGACCTAGATACACATACATTAACAGAAAAGAAAACATTTTCTTTATTTGCATGCATTATAAACATGACTTTATGAAAAATCATTCTACATTCACCTTCCTAATCAGTTTTTATGGTCAAGTTAGCAGGGCTGTGTATAATGTGTTGGTTCTTACTGTGGTATGTTTAAATCTCTCCAAAGAATTCTGTAGTGAGTCACACTCAGTTATTTTAGAATGCACAGTATTACTCCCTGTATATTAAACTGGATTTACTGGATAACCTGCTGATGAATAAAAACTGAATGCTCAAGCTTCAATTGTACAGGGTTCAACTTGCTGATGAGCAGAGTTCCTCTGCATGAAAACACTGTTGGCGAGTTGTGCAAGAAGTTTTTCCCTTTTGGGGGGAATTTCCCCCTTCTTTGACTTATTATAACCATGGATTTGGTATATAGAAGTTTACGGTGGCTTGGTCTCAATATTGCTGTGTGTGTATGTGTGTGTGTGTGTGTGTGTGTGTGTGTGTGTGTGTGTGTGTGTGTGTGTGTGTGTGTTGGGAGGGTGGCTTGACTCTGCAAAAAAAGTATAAATCTGCAGGATATTTTTTCAGCGAATGCAGTTTGGGGATTCTGATCCTCAGTACATTCACTTTTAGCAACTCATAGTAGAAGATGATTAACTTATGGCTTTCCTTATGGCTTTGTAAAATGCAATTCAATGTAAAAATTGGAAGCCATTACTCACATTGAGTCGATGCCTACTCATGAGTTCTTCAAGTATCTGGTTTAAGCCAACCACTGTTCAACAAGGTATTTTCCTTTCTGCTCACATGTAAAAGCATTTGGATTGTGAAATATGCAGATGAAATCAGGTTCAAATCAGCAATTACAAATGACACCGATTATTAGATGTTCATTATCTTTCTAGTGTAGTAAAATGGCTGAAAAAGTGTGGGTTTAACATCAGTTTTAGTAAATGCAATTTCAAGACTATTTTGCCACTGACAAATAATCGTGACATCTTATTAGGGAACATTTTTATTGATAGAACTTTCTTATTCCGGATTCACTATTCTTCCATGCAGGACTAGTCTTGCACTGAAGCGGCTGTTTAGAAGTAGGATGGCAGTGCAGCATGCATATTAATGAAGGTGTGCTGCCTGAGCTCCTAATCTTACACAGAGCATGTAAGACTGCAGGGGGTATATCTGAGAGCAGAGCTCTCAGAATATACACACCCCTGCACTGAAGAACAGCAGAGTAGTAATAAAAGAATGAGCAAGACCGCTCATAGGTGTTCACATACCCCCAGCAACATCCCCCCACATGTACAAGAGCAATAGTTAAAACAACAAAAATAAAGATGCTATTTTTTTTTTTTTTTTTTTTACGAAACATATGAAATGTAGCCATAGGTGTGTGGATTTTCCCATTGCTTAGCTATGGGTAATGCAGCTTAAATGGCACAAGAGGATAAAAAGCAAGATATAGGCAAAGGAAGCAGTACAGCAATAGTGTAGTGGGCAGAGCATTCGCCTTATGAGCAGTCATTCCCAGTTCGATTTCCACTCCAGTATGTTCCATTTTCCATGTCAATTCACTTTATGACCAATATTTTTAGTTGCATAACCTACTAAATAACATATTTGTGAACTGGAGTACTGCATTAAATGCAGATGTGAGGTGTCAGTGTCATAATGTTGCAAAGTCCCCAGATAATCACAAGTGTCCCATAGAGTATATGTACACAGGAATCAGGGATACGAATGCAAGGTAAAATATGTAATGAATGGTAACCCCATAAAGTTTCCAAATCCATCACCTTCCCAAGAACCATTAGACATTACTGTCTAAATTAGTGCAGTGGTAAGCAGGAGTAAGCACTAGTAAGTAAGTGTAATCACTATTAAGCAGTAGTAAGTGGGAGTAAACATATTTAAGCAGTAGTAAATGGGTTTAAGCTCATTTGTGCAGGAGTAAGCAATGCACACACAGGTTAAGCAATATTGAAACTAAATCTGTAAGCATATTTCACCGAAGGTTAGCATAGCTTACCCTCAGGCAAACCTGCACAAACCTGCTTACAATTGCTTAAAATGCCTTAATCACTCTGTATGCAACAGCCGCTTTTCTGGCCAGAAGCAAAGCAAACAGCCTTTGCAGGTTTTGAACCCAGGACCCTATACATTACCTTCACAGTAGTTAATCACTAAGCCATCACCGCAATATATACAACTGAGGCATCACCAATCAGATTCTCACTAAAGGAAATTCAAACTGAACATGTGAAAGGAATCTATATACAGTCTTATGTTGTATAACATACTACATAACATAAATATGTGAACTGGAGTACTGCATTAAGCCCAGATGTGTGGTGTCATTGTAATAAAGTGTTGAGATACTCTAATAAACATAAGGACCCCATACAGTGTATACATACATGACTCATGGATACCAAACACATATATAACATGTAATGAATAATAAATCAATGCCAAAAAGCAAATAGTATGCACATTAAAAATTAAGCAATGCTAAACATTGCACAGCCCAGCTTACTAGGTGTAAGCAATGTGTAGGCCAGCTAACTCAATTTGCCCATTTGTATACCCCTTTAAGCAATGCCACCCGTAGGTAAGCAGGTTTGCCCATAGCTTAGCCTTTTCAAAACCATCCAATCATGGCAAGGTGTGAGAAATCAGCCCTATTTAAACCAAACAGGTGGGAATACATCTCATAACTGGTTGTAGCTTCCCCTTGTTGGCACTATGTCTGGAATGGGAGAGGGTGTGTGCTTTAGGGCGCAGCACTGGGGCATCCAGGAGTCCAGAGTCATGGCAAAACTCCTTGTGAAAGACAATGACAAGGGATTGCTGCAGGGCCAGTACCAGGGTTCCCAATACAAGATGGAAGCCTGAGACCATCTCGCCCGTGACCTCACCAGTGCCACTGACATACCCCAAACTGGTGAGCAGGTCAGACATCATTATGCCGACCTGAAGCGGTGAAGAAGGGGTCTCTTGGATCAATGGATCCAAGAGGCTAGGAATACAGGGGAGGTTCCAGCCATGTGTATCACTCAACTACCGGTTTAATAATTGCCAGCTCATGTATATTATGGTTAGGCATGGCTAAATATTCCTCTTATGTCCTTTACAGTGGCAAGTGAGCGGGCTGCGAACCAGGAGGTCCATGGATGTCACTTGGCATGGTTGCGACTTGTCATAGGAAATAAATCTAAAAGTAGTAGTAAGTTAATTGTCTGTATAAAACCTGCATTGTTTAAGGCATGTACTGCATACAGTAGAGAATATGGCAGGAAGAGTCTCATATAGGTTGTATGTAAAAAAAGTATAATAGCCTCAAAATAAACGTCTAACTGCTAGACTGCATGTGTTTACTCTGGTATCATATGGTAATGTAGATTTGCAATCACTTAATAGTACTGTTGTATTAAGCACTGTTACCCACACTGTGCAGCATAAATAAAATGTGTAGGAATGTCTGTATATGACTCATGTAATCCCAAGAAGTGATATAGTACAACTGAGAGAGACAAAGACAGAAAACAGTGAAAAAGACAAACAACAAAATCCAAATAGCACACGCAACTGAAATGTGAACTGTTGTATTTTTAGCACGCACAGCCGTGGTTTGAATCCTGGGAGTAGCAGTAGGCTGCATACAGAATCATACTCCACAATTGTCCAGAATGTCCAGTATATCGGCCCATATCTGCTGCCTATCACCTTGTCCCTCTGGGAAATCAGTGAGATGATCCCAAATGTTTAGACAGCAAACAAGAAATACAACTGATTGTCACACATCTATAAGAACAAACCTGTCACTCTAGCAACTCCCCAAAATGTTATGAGAGTAATAAGCCAAGTATGTCCCATCTACACCCCCATGTTGTCAAGTTGTGACCAGAGTGTGTAGAGTAACAGAGTGGGATGTATGTGCATAATACTAATGTGGAATCTGGTAATTTGTGAGGCAACATTCAGGTAGTGCTAACAAACATTGCTCCCACAGATCTGTCAGATATGAACACTGTGCCTAGAAATAAAAGATTGACACCCTGTACTGGTACTGTTTACTCTGGTATTGTTTGGCATTGTGAGTGTTGCAGTTGCTCTGAATAATAAGGTATCACTCATCACTGTCACCCACACTGTGCTACATGATATAACTGTCTAGGTAATCCTCTATAAGAGTGTTGTAAGTCACTAAAGATTTAAGAGGGCAATAGTCAAAATATGTCCGGGTTCACCTACATGTGGTCAAGACATGCCCAGAGTCTGTGCAAAAAGAGATGGGCAGGTATGTGCATTACATCAACCTGGAATCTGGGAATATGTGTAGAAACAGTTAGTCTTAACCAACAATTCCTCCACAAGTATACCAGGTAAGAGGTGTATACTGCAGGTAAAACCAGGTCATGTATATAGTTGTCGACAGCCATACCACTGTCCAAACTAAGGCAATAGGGTAGTGTAATAATACTTGTAAGGTACAGATAACAGCACTGATTAGGAAAGTAATGTGAAATACAGGACTATACTAGTTGTTAATTGACATGCCCCCCTCCCCACCATATCTTCAACAATAAACTAAATGCCCAACTCAACTGATATGTGCTGACTTAACTGTAATGTTGGGACATACATCCTATTGTTTGATAATTATTTAAGTCTGTTTCTATGCATGTGCTATGTTGAAATACTCCCACATTGGTGGCATGGTGCCATCAATGTACCTGCATGCTGTTGTACTTACTACTGTGGTCCCATATATGAATGTGTTCTGTTGGTTGCATGTGAAAAGATTGAGCAGCTGAAATATCGAACACCATATGGTCGAGACCATATGATCGATATTTCAGATGATCGATCTCTTCAAAGTGTTAAGAAAACAAAAAAAAAATGAATAAACAAGAAGACGTTACTGCAAGGGGGAGAGCCCCCCCCGCACCCCCCATGTGGGGGGGCTGTGCCCCCCACACTCCCCCTACTTAAATATACAAACTACAAGATAGCGCTACAGCATGGAATAGGAATATGTCCCATTTCACGCTGTATTGTCGGTGTAGTGCGATCTCGGAGTTGGTATATTAAAGTAGGGGGTTGTGGGGGGTGCAGGGGGGCTTGCAGTAACGTTTTCCTGTTTATTTTTTGTTTTGTTTTTCTTAACACTTTGAAGCGATCGATCATCTGAAATATCGATCATATGGTCACGACCATATGGTGCCTGATATT